>NC_054056.1:83200548-83363048 GCF_017639655.2 Falco naumanni
CATTCACTGTCTAGTAATTTGGGAGGGGAAAAAACCCCAAACAAACCAGAAGAGTAAATCAGCAAAATACAAAAGAAAACAACGAAAATTTACAGTCAAGTTGTGTAATTTTGATAGTGGAAGAACTGAAAGAGAGTGCAATCTGAAATTTTTTGACAATAGTACTGATACTTTGAGGTAGAGGGTCCTATTGTGGATCATAATGACTTTTTTTTTTTTTTTAAAAATATTTGCTGTGCATAGCCCTAGTTTCTGACATAACTTAAACAAGACCTATATAATGTGGTCCCAGATGAAAAGATATGGGATTGGTACTCAGCCATTTTGGAAGCTCTGCATATTTTGTGTCCCATTAAAGTTGCTGCAAAAGCTAGAAGCTAGAAATGGGAAAGATTCAACTAGTACAGTCCTCACTCATCCAGAATTGTTCCCTACAGTGCATTAGATGAAGTTTTTTTCCAGCTTAGTTTTAAATTACTCTAGCAATGGGTCTCCTGCAACCTTCCTTGAGAGGATGTTTTACAGGGTATTAAATCTTACTGTTAGAAGATTGTTCTGTGATCTTCAGCCTACACGTTCCTTCTCATTTAAGGTAAGAGTTCTGCAAGTAAAGATAAAGAGTGGAGAGCAGAAGTTGATATTTGTCAAGATGATTCAACTTTCTTTTACAGAATCTCCTCTACGAAAGCCCAGATGTCCTTGAAAATTAAAGCCTATATATTATACTGTATTCTGGATGCCTTGTATTCCCAAACTTCACAAATTATTGTAATTTCTTCTGGAAGGTAGACTTTAAATATATCTGATACCATATAATAATCTCAGCAATAAAGAAAAACATCACCACACGCTACTAACACTTCTTTCTACCTCCTCCCCTTGATACCATATAAATTATACGAGTGAAATATTTGCTGCATAGCAAATGGTCAGTGACAAAATGTTCAATGATTTGAACAGACTCGGAATTTTATCTACAGTATTCAATTGTGGGTCTAAAATGCAGATCTCCAAAGTTTTGTAACTTCAAGTAGAGGCATTATTTTCATTGTCATAATTTTATATCTTGTATTATAATCAATTATTCCTTTGCCACCTAGAACACAGCAGAATAACTGGAGATTAAAATGCCTCTAAAATACCTATGTCATCTTAAAAGCTTGATATTAACTAGAAGTGTTTGTATTTTGCCATTTATCTTGACACACAGTCAAGCACATTCAAAACACAGGCTTTGCACGACTGTACATGTAAATTTATCTATCTATTTATTTATTTATTAAATTAGTGTAACAAGATTAAGCCAAAAATCCATCCTAACTAAAATACTCATAAAGAATAGTTCTCATACACAAATGAACACTCAGTGGTGACTGGCTCGTGTAACAGATAATGTTTAATGAATAAAGTATATAGAAAGGTAGCAGAATGTGTGGTGATATAAAAAGATACCACTGAAAATGACAACAGACCTTGCCAAGAAAGCAGTTAACATAACTAAGTGGTAGGCTACTTGCATTAAAAATGTTACTTTTAATATAACTATAGACTGAGAACTCTGGGAAGAAGATGATGAATCCCATTTCCCTTTTCATATTTAAGCTGTTTAAAGAATCTTAAAACAAGTCAGCTAACTTAGAATAACTGTGATAAAATACTGTAGGACTTCCATAAATCATACAAAGACAGACATTCTCAAGTAAAGCTAATGTGTTTTCCTTTGTAGTAGTCCCATTCCTGTTGTACCCAATGGAAAGGACTTCTTGAGAAATTTGTCTGGTCAGTTGAGAAGTAAAACGCTTTTTTTTCCTAGGTCAATACTATTAAAATATGTTTCAGCAAGGTTACCATGGTAGGAGTAGATACCATGTTTTAGCGGCCCAGAATGCTATTGTTTATCAAGGTTCTCTGGGAAGTTCAATAAATAGTGGGATATCAAACAGTGGTAAGTAAACCATAGAAACCATAGTAGTCTTTTTTTTTTTTTTTTTTTTTTTTTTTTTTTTTTTTTTTTTTTTTTTTTTTTTTTTTTTTTTTTTTTTTTTTTAGTTCTTAGTGGCATGGTACTAAGGCAAATATAAAACAAAATATATTAAAGCAAAGAAAATATTTACATAAATAATAAGACCTCCCCACAAATAAAAATTAAGAATAAAAAAAAACCAACACCACAAAGGCAACCTAGGATCTGAATAATATACGACCACAGTTGTAACTCTGCAAATACCTTATGGGCAGGAAAGGTCTTAGGGTGGTGTTTCAAAAACAGGCAGAGATGAAATGAATGGGATTTTGCAAGAAAGCCAGTTCAACACTGTAGGAACCATTAAAATAAAAATTAGATTGCCTGCTGGCTTGCAGTCTGATGGGGAAAGTCCCTCAATAGTGGATGATTTGTAAGCACACATTCTTATTTCAAACAGTAGGTCGCCTGCTCCCTGCTGTTTGAATGAGTTTAATATTCATAGACACATCTACAAGCTATTTACAAGCTATTTACTCTGACCAAAGTAAGAGGTTTTGTTGTTTAGTGCTCCTGTACCACGTGATGCGACTGCTTTGTGCTGTGAACCCTTCTTTCACAACTCACTATTTTCAGGACTTGAGCACTAGCAGTTCAGGTTGGTATTTTGATTGAACGGCATCTTCCCAAAGAAAATCAGAGAACTCGGAGTGGTGGGATTTGGGCCTTCTGGGACCCTTTTTTCCAATCCCTACAGATCCTTGGGTGACTGGTATTTGCAGGAACTTTGTGACTTGCATAGTTTTCTTACAAAGAGAGATATAGCATTGCTGCCTATAGTATTTTTAGATATCTCATGTCAAATTTGTGAGAGCAGGGGTCTTCAAACTGATGATCTGGCCCAAAATCAGCGTGGGTAAAAACATTCTGCCTTCTTAAACTCCCCACTTGTTTCCACAGAGAAAGGGGGTTCTTAATTTCCTGTCCAAAACCATGTTGTCCAGCATTGCTGCAGAGCATTAAACAGCTGCTCTGTCTTTCCCCTACTACATACATAATATGCATTTCAGTGAGCCTGTTTATACCAGTTAAGAACCTGCTAGGGTGAAAAATACTACATACATTTAAAATTAATTATCTACATCATCTTCTAGTTGTTTGTGGGTTTTTTTCCCCCGGAAAATAGACCTTTTAATTTTTTCATAGCTATTAATTGCTATAATTGCTATTTTATTTCTTACACATATTTATTAAGCAGTTACCCACTCTGTCTGCTGTGACAACCCTGTTAATATTGCATGAAAATCACCTGACCAAATTGCTGAGGATCTTTATTGGAGTAACTCTTCATTTCAATTAGACAATTGTTCTAGAACAGATTGTGTGAACAGGGTGTGGTAATGTGCCCTATTATTTGTTCAAAAATGATTTTGTTGACATTTAATCATATAATATGGAGGAGCTAATTCAATTTTGAGGCATTAGAACTCACTGTTTTAAAGCATTGTTTCCAGTTCAAAATAACAAAACTCCTTATTGTGCTTTGTTTGAAGACACGCTAAAAAGTTGGGCAATAGTTAAATTAAGTGTTGAAGAAAGTCCACCTGAAAACTGTCTTAAATCATTCCTGGTTCTGTCATGTACTGCTGCTTTCCTTTTTAAATATAATTTGCAAACTGTTTCTATAAGAAACCTTTCATAAATCTTTTAGCTGATTTGTCTGTTCACCGATTTTTAAATCTTATGTAATGTTCTAAACAACACTTCACTTTCCATTAATCCTTTAAGGGGGTTTTGAATCCTTCCCTTCCCTTTCTTTCTCTCTTTCATCCTTCTCTGCTTTGGACAAACACCTGCAAACCTACTTTGCCCCTTTATTTTTAATGGATCCATACAAATGTGGTTCCTTCTGCTGCAAGGCACCACATTCCCTAGTATACACATTTTCCTTGTGTTGTTCTAGTTGGACTGACAGGAAGGGTTGGATTTTTGCACCTCTCTGTAATTCAAGCACAGGAACTGAAGAAATGATTGTGTGTGTGAAACTCACCACCCCCTGTGACCATTGGTCCCATGAAAGGGAGGGGAGAAAACAGACTAGCTGGGATTCATAGACTGGGAATCCCTAGTCTGGAATTCAACACAATTATGATGAGAGAGGTTTACTTGCTACATTACACAGGCCATAAAACTTCTTTTAGTCTTTCATCCCATGCAGAAAAGAAATGCTTGCCTATAGCCAATGTGGAGGCTGTGGAGCTCAGTGCCACAGGCATTCCTTTCTGCCAGTGCACAGCCTGCATCCCTTACTGCCTCGGGTCCCTCACAGGCTAGTCATGGCAGAGTAATTTGATTCTGCTTTGTCACACAACGTTGAGCAGCAACCTGAATATACAAATACTTGCAGCATTCATTATTGATAAGACTTGGAGAAGCATTAGATAATGTGTTACTTAATGTATTTATTGCAGGTGACTTCAGATGGATGACGATTCCAGATGGATGAAGGATTGCATAGCACTCAGCAAATCAAAACAAATTTCTCTGTTTACTTTCATGCGTGCATGAAAGTCACGATGAGTCAGCTGCAACACAAACTGTTGACACAGCAGCTCTTCAACACAATTTGTCTGTCACCCAGAAGGTATAATGTCTGGAGGCATTCAAGAAAACTGAAAATAGTTTCTCTCTGCAACCTGAGCCGCTAAGGTGTATTTAAAAAACAAAACCCAAAACAATTTCAGACTAAGAACCTTGATGACACAACTTTTTTCCCCATGATGTATAAAAAACATAGGATACTTTGTCATACAAGCTCTCCCTCTACTACCCTTTCCAAACCAATAAAATGATGTGGAAATGCTACTGACCCTGAACTGCAGCTTCCAAAGGCTAGGCCTTCTAATGGAATCAATTAAAGTCAGGCCCCAAAGAAAGGCAAGGATAATGGTATTCACCAGATAGGCACTATGTTCCTAATTGTCATAATGTAATTGTCATAGCTGGGACAATTAAAGATGATTGATCTTACATCATAGATTGAGTCAGGAATCATAGTAAGAGGAACAAAATCCTACTGAAGTAAATAAACATTAAAATCCTTGCAGTACTTAGCAACGTATCACAAAATATGTAGAAGTTAAGGTGATCCAGTGCTTTGGATGTGATGGCACAGCAATATAGCTTCTGCAGTGATTGTGCTCAGGAGCAAAGGGCTTGCTGCAGACTGTTCTGGGCAATAAAAAGCTACTGTTTTTCAAGAGTCAACATTAAAACTGGGTAGGAAGAAGCATTTATTAAGCCAGCCAGAGCAGCACAATAGCAGAGAGGCATTGCTTTTGGAACCCTAGCTAGCTAACTCTGTGTTTCAGACCGCTTTGGATGCTTTAAAACCACAAAGTAGAGTGGGATGACTGATGATAACTGCCAGCGTAGTGTCGGCCAAGCACCGGTAACGACCTGCTACAGATTGCCCAGTTAAGGGAAAACTGCTGGGTACACTGGGAGTATAGCAAAGGATGATGCAGCCCAGGCTATGAGAACAGGGAAAGATGAGGCACAGCTGGTGGCTTGTTGGACAGGAGCTTCATATCCTGCCACATCTGTGCCAGATGCATTATGCCACAGTTCTCAGCCAGAAAAAAACCCAACAACTAAATGACAGATTCTCCTGAGAAGTTCTGAGCTTTTTTCTGGTCTTGACCTATTCAGCCTTTTGAGGCCTTGTGCAAGATGTTTTATGTTGCAAGCTCAGACAGTATGTATTTTTCCTGGAATGGCTCCCATTTCACTTATCATTTTTAATGTTATTGTCCCAGTTACTGAGTAACATAAAGTTGCCATACACATCCTTCCCTTTAAATGCTATTTCTGTGTTATGCTCGATATATTAAAGCACCCAGTCAATTAATTTAGGTACATAGAAGGATCAGAGAAGCAACATATTTTATTGGTTGAAATATTGAAGTGCTTTAACTTCAACAAGCTGTAGCTCCATTCAGTGTAGAGTGCTTATTTGTAAGTCACTGTTCCAGTCTGACTTCCATGCTAAATAAGAAGACTATTCAAGCAAAAGAGTATATTTTTGAGATATTAAATGTATTATGAACTAACCCAGTTCCACAGAGAATGAGAACTTTTCAGAAGTGATGTGGCCACATCCAGGTTCAGCTGATGGAAAGATAAGTAGCTTATTTACATTTAAAGCAGTGAAATATTTTGTCCCTTGATTCAGAATTATAGACTCACACATTTGTAATGCTTATTTTAGGCTTGCATAGCTCAGCTTTGAGTCACTGATCGACTCATTATCATTACGTATTTATTGTTGAAGTGCTATCTGTTTGCTCTGCACTCTCTAAGAACTGCTCCCACAAGGAAAACTGCAATTCCCACAGAGGTATCTTTGAGGCATTTGTAAACTTGGAGTAACTCCTGCTTCCTTGTCCTTTTATCTCTTTTCTCAAGTGACACAGCAGTAGCAATGGGAATATCTAATATGCTAAGATGTGCGCTGTCAGATCCTCACAACATCACCCCCTTCCACCATCCTGTCTTTCTTAGGCCAGGGTAATTAGTTCTTCTCATGGCTGGTAATTAAAGCCAGATCTCATAGACCTAAACACTTTGGGAAAGAAGATTAATGATAGGCTCTCTGTTTTTGTGTCTCACAAGGGTGGGGAAATCATAATGAAGAGGAGGAATGTAGAGGAAAGAAGCGTTATGTTCTGCACAGTAACTGGAGAAAATGGCAAACACAAGACTTCTGGGGAGTGAAGAAATGAATTTAATGCCTTTCCAAATCATCGTCTTCCCCCTTTTGGGGTGAAATTTGCTTGCAGTACATTTTCCATGCCTTCATGGGAAGGGAAGGACTGGGAAGGACTGTGATCATTTTCTTCCCACTGTGAAGTGCAAATAGAGTGTAGAGGCAGCAGCCACCTGGTCTGACTGAGCGTGGCTCAGCTTTGACGGATGAGCTGAGTGAGCCTGTGCCCCAGGTATGTTCAGGGCAAGGGCCACTGACCAACGTATTCTCTCTATTTATTGTTTTATTTTAGGATGTCAGAGAGATTGGAAAATCTGTCCTCCAAGACACTAACTGACATAGAGCTTTTGTTCTTGATTATTTTTTTTTTTAGCAGCTGTATAGGGCTTGTTTAGAAATTAATTAAAAATATTAGCTTTTGAAATTGCATTCCCTCACCCCCACAAGACCTAGTGGTGAACACAGGAAAGTTTTGAATTAAACTATTTGAGACAAAACGTAAAAAATCTGATTCAGTCGTTCAAGTATATGTCCATATCAGCTCTCTTAAATCCAGTGGAGTTAAATCTAATTTACAGTTGAGTAACTGACCTTAGAATCAAACCCAAAGTGCATTTATGTACATCCCATGTCCAAGATCAGATCATAAGTGCCTGGATCTTGCAGGAACATGCAGGATCACTGTTGCTTTTCAGCTGTTACTGTTATTATTTATGTTGTGTAGTACTATAACACCAAAGGGACCCCAATCTAATTAGGATCCCATTTTACTTTGGAAGAAACATAAATCTATTGTGTAAGAAAGAGTTCACTCTAACCTGAGGAGACAGGTGAAGTATATTTTGGAGGACCAAACAAAGGTCAGGGAATGAACAAACAAAGCTCTTTTCAAGCAAAGTGATCTCAGGAATGCACAGCAAAGTATTAGTCAGTTCTCCACCTTCATTAGGATCCCTGTTATAAATGGGTTTACAACTGAGCTAAAAAGAAAGATCAGTGGCCATCTCAGAGAATAAACAGAGAAGGAAAGCAAGCCATACAACCCTTCATGTTCCTTCTAAAAATAACAAGCTGAATAGTTTGTCGGTCCTAACTCATGGAGGACTTGTGTAGTCTTTGAGGAAAAAACAATTTGAGATTTTTTTCTCATTTAAAAAACTAAAATAAACAGTTCTGAATATTTTCATTTACTTCTGTTCCAGGTCATATCTATTCTATACAAAATACACCTAAGCATTAATCAACAATGACAGAGTTAATTTCAAAATAATATGGAAATTCTCCCATCAGGTTCTCTAGTTACATATGAACTTTTCCCATCTCCACAAACAAAAATTAATAGGAAAATTACAGAACTGGATCCCAGCCACAGGAATCTGTTCCCCTGCCTCTTCTCTCTAACATGAGTCAGTTTTGTACACAAATTTTCAGCAGGTGTGGAAATGTATGTTACCGCTGAGATTCTGTAAAACTCCTGATTCAGTGGAGCTTTAAGTGTCTGGACTCCAAGTATTTAACTTAGCTTTATTGGCTCACTGATTTTTAAGGAGTCTTGGGTGGATTAAGCTCTGCCTAGTAGGCCATGTAAGTTAAGTTTCCAGCAATAGTTTTTCCCCTAGTTTCTCACTTTTTTTACCGAGGATCGCAAAAAGACCAAAGGAAATCTAGTAAACCAGAAAGAACTTACCTTTTTCAAATCTCTCCAACAGTTTATAACAGTATCTTCGCTTCATCTTGCTTTTTATGTGGTTCACATTCTTTGCAGTGGGTTGCAAGTTTTAAGCAATGATTTGCATGCCTCAGACCTTGGAATGACAGAAAATAAAAGCTATTCACAAAGAGCATCTACACACATCTTCATGCATAAGCACACCCATATATATGTATCAACTAAGGAGTGAAAAGGCCCTCTTTGGATCTTCTGCTGCAGAGAAAAAAAAAAAAAAAAAGAGCTGTTACACAGTTTCAAAATTGTAGGTGGTACCAGAATAGGAAAGCGGTGCATTCAGGTAAATTTAAAATAATGAACATGCAATTTTAACACTGGCTGAATTTGAAGCAAGCTTTGGATGCCAAGGCCTTCTGAAAAGCAGATCCCTGTGAACATATCAGAAGTGTGAAAAAGATTATTGAAAATTGATCCAAGAATTTAAAGGATTAGCAAAGTAAAGGCAGGCTTAGATTTTCTCTCACCTGATGGTGATGGCTTTTTTAGTCCACTTTCCTACGGCTTTCCCTGCTCTTGACTGTTGTGATGTTGTGCAGTTTCCAGAAGGTCATGATTAGTGACATAGGCTGAATTATTGAGGAATATCTGAAGTTCAGAATTATAACCCATGGGTTGATAAGAGTCTCATTAACATTTTAGAGGCTATAGAAAAAAAATAAATTACAGTCTTTCCAGTGAATGGAAGAAGGACTGGATGTTTTCTGAAGGAACTTGACATATGCACCTGGGACAGGAAAGGCCATTAGGACAGACCTTATGCTCAAGAAACAGTGTGGGAAAAGTTCAAAGCCTCATTTGGACCTATGCATCTTATGAGAAAGAACTGAGACTGTAAACATGAACATAGCAACTGGCAAGAAAAATAACGTAAGTACAACTTTTCAGTGGCAGAGAGTTGAGACGGGAATTAATCACTTTCGTAGCATAGGCTTGAGCAGATGTGACTGTTCATATACAAGCAAACAGCTGCCATAAATATACTAGCTGTCTCTACTAAACTAAAAAGGCAGGTAAATATTTGTTTAAAACACCTTTGGTACAAGAATTATACTTATTATAGGGTTGTCCAGATTTCTATCCACACTCCTTTTGATTCTGAGATTTTCCTCTGGTATTCCAGAAATGAATGCTCAAAAATTTGGAGCATTTTGATTGTATTGTTTCGGGCTTCTGTGGATTGCTCTTTCTGAAAGAGCAAAGAGTGTGTGACCACCAGTGATGGGGAAGAAGGCAAGTGTTAATGTTAAGTCATGGTCAGTCTAACCACAAAGGAAGCAGAAATGTACCATTTTTTCTAGAGGATGCAATTCAGATTTTATCAATGGACAGAAATAAGAGAAACCTTAGGAAAAAAAGGAGGAGGAATAAATGGTTACAAGGAACGAATCTTCCATCTCCTTTTTCAAGTCTAGCACAGCTCATCAGCACATTTGCTTGACTAAAGACCAAGTTCAAAACTAATGTGCTAGTATTTAGCTCTGAACTTTTTGCAAGTGTGTAACTGTGAGCATTGTATAAGATAGGACCTACATTCTTCAAGTTAAATAAACATAATGAACAGATGCAAGTTATATCCTAAAAGCCTAAGCTTTCCTCATGCTTTTTTAATGTTAGGAGGATAAAGCGGATTTGGGAGCTTTTAATCACCTTTGTTGCAAGCTTGCCTTTTCAAGGGGCTTCCAGAGCAAAGCAAGCCACAGCCTGATTGATCATTTTTAAAGGGATTCCATTGGCCACACATGCACTCAAAGCAGAGTCTTTTATATTTCCTGTGACAAAAGTAATCCTGGTTAGGTTCACAAGGTGAATATAGAAGAAAAACAAGAGAATGAGAACTAGAAGAAACTTGTATTTCCCATTCTCAGGCTTACCATGCTCAATGTTTCCCACCTTCAGCCATATGGGAATTCCTCTCCCACAAAAATAAATAAGTAAACAAACCTTTTTGCTCTTCTTTTCTCGAGAGATATGAAACAACTAGAAGCAGTCAGAAATGCTACATAGTCCTAAGCAAGAGAACTCAGAAAAAAACCCCACCCAAACCCCCAAAATTTATGTAAAATCTGCACCAGCTTTATGTGCAAGAATTGTATTTGTTGTTTACTGCTACACTCTGTCTTTAAAACAGCAATAACAAGGAAGAAATTTACGGTCATTTAAACAGTGTGGACAGGCTTTGCTAAGCTGCAGTGCCTAGGCTACTGATAAAACAAATTAGCATCAGAGTAAGAATAGGACAAGATAGTGCTATGACAGAAATAATATAAGGAATAATAAGAACCCAGGTGTACATAATTAAGATTGTAATTCAAGGAAAGGGTTCTGGTGACATCATTTATCAATGTCACTACAAACTCTCAATGGAATTACAGCTTTATATGTAGAATTCAGATATATGTAATTTGTTAGAATACATGAGGAATGTTTCTATTAAAAGTAGACAGACAATATGTTAACCTCAAGTAGTGGTGGTGACAGGATGAGATACAAAGAGAAGAGGTTTCTTCTATTCTAGCAAAGGAAGAAAGATCAAACACTCAGACTATTTCTAAGGTATTTGGAAATTAAATTTATTTAAAGTACTGACTAGGGTGCGTTTTTTTCACCCAAAAGCAGCAGAAAAAGTTATGGTTCTAGTGTGATTCACCACTGCAATGAAAAACAGTGTTATTGCAAAAGCGAACAAAGGAACAGCCAAAACTACTGATTTGTCCATCTCACTGTATAGCACAAAAACACTTTAAAAGAAGCTCAAGAAAAATATTTCCATTAAAAGGATGGTATAAAATATTTACCATTAAACACACAGTAAGGCTAGTATTAAATTAGTAATTGCAAATTAATTCATTTTTAGGAGGAAAAAAGTGATCATTGATGCTTTTAAATACATGTGCTGAAAGGAGACAATAATCATTATTCTTTGTGAATGTCTGGGTTTGGTTTTGTTTCTTCTTATAAGCAGAATACTTTTATGAAGATAATTATGAAACAGAGGCCCCACAGTCTGTGTGAATATTAAGGGGCTTAACTGAACTGAAAAGACGAATGTAAAACCGCATTCTCAAATTAGACTTCTAAATATAGTTTCAGTGCCAAACTACTTGTTGCTTAGTCACCTTCTGGACTTTTCAGCCTCATTCAGATGCCCACAGTCCTTACACAATAAAAGTGAATAGTGCCTCCTTGAGAAAGCAAAGTTCAGTAAATAGTGATGTCGATCAGAAATACACTGCACAATGTTGTGAGGCTTGACTACTGACTGATTGGAGAAAAAGATCCTGATCAATGCAGTGAGAAAAAGGCTTCCTTTGACTTGATAAACAGCGTTAAATCTCACCTACATAAATTGTTCACAGCTATAGCTATAAAAGTTCACCCAATTATTCAATGCTTTGGGTGATCTTCTCTTTTTTGGTCACTTTCTGAAGTACTCTAATTGAAGCATACCCTGTGGAGCGTCCAGCAAAACTTGTGATGCTCTTGAATACAATCTGTGAAATGTCGTATTTATGGATTATATATAGACACTGACAATATCAGCAGCTTTTCAGATTTGACATTTGTAGACTGTAGTACTGTCTCAAAAGATAATGCATTCTCTGAAACTTTCAGGAAATGTTGACTGATGTTACAAAGTTGTGGGGTTTTTAGTTCTCTGTTGTTGAAGCAATTAACTTTCGTGAAAATTAAAAAGCACAAAGATTTGGGAGCCTGTGGAATGACAGCACTTCTAGTCCAAGTTCACAAATCTTGAAAATATATCTTTATATATGATGTTTGGAAAGAATAGCTTGAACAGTAGCAGTTTTGACCTTGAGTAACTTAATTTGGAAAGGAAATTTGGTCAAACTAGCTCACTAAAGGAGTTCTCATCAAGGATTAATGCATAGGATCAATATGATTTTTTTATAGCAGACTATTTTTGAAAGAGGACAACAAAAGGTTAGAATACTTTAAAACTTGAAAAAAAATTAGTATGATTTAGAGTGGGTAGTACAGGAATGAAAATGTAAAAAGCAGGGACCTTGATTTCATGCCAGCATTTACTAATACAATACAACTAAAAATATAGGGAAAACTGACTTTAAAATTAAGTTTTTATATCTCTTTGCAACCATAGCTGAGCTTATAAACATTTGACTGCCCTGTCTCTTCATCTTTTCGTGGTGATACTGAATTAAAAACACTCATGATTGAAATTGACTGATGCTACTGTCACAATTTTTGTATTTTCTACAAGGTCAAAATTGCATATTAACATCCCTCTTTATTTGAAAGTTTAAAGCCTTAATCACCTCCTAAACAAAAGAGTTATGGAAAACACATAAACATAGCTCTTCTTTAAGTTGCTGTACACACAAATTATACTCTTGAAGTATAAGAGATCCTGGAACAGGGAATCAGGCCCTTTAATAGACGTGTCACTAGCAACAGATATTTATGCGTGTCCTTATATTACCTTACCTAAGGAGCTAAAGGACAGATTGATCCCACTTACTATCCCCATCACTGTCTTCTCTCCCCTTGTCTCTCCCAAGCTCAGATATAGTTTCTTAGCATGACTCATACCTGACATTTTTCCCCACTGCTCTATGGCAGGCTCCCAAGAGCTGCTACCTACCCATGTGCCATTTGTGTCCAGAAAAGTCTGTGACCTCAAGGAAGCTCCATGAGCACTGGAGGTATTTAGGAAGTTCATCAGGTATCCCCAGCTACCTCTAGCCATTCCAGCACACCCATCTGTGACAGATGTTACATTTCCATTAATTTCAGAATATTGTTACAATGCTGGCCAAGACCTTGCAGGTGACACTAAATGTGTCTTAAGAAAAATTACACAAGCTTTATGTAAAAGTAAAAACTTTTCCAATATAGTGATTTAATTCTTAATTTCTGTTTCTACTAGCAAATTTACAACTAGCCTCCTCTTCTCAGGCCTCTCTAGCCTTCACCTGTGGTCTTCAGAAACAGGTGGAGCCAGCTAAGTTCCTGAAAAACAGCGAGCAGTTTTCTCAGATAAGCTGTCTTCTTGAGACCTTCCTCTCCTTCTTCCCTTCCTTTTTTTTTTTTTTTTTTTTTTTTTTTTTGTTCCTGAGGGTAAGACAAAAGCATCAACTTCTTAATCTCTTTATTCAATGCAGGAAAATGATAAAAAGGTATTTGTAAGGCATCGATCTCAGCCCTGAAATTTCAGTTCTTCTTTGCTCTCCTTTTCCTCACTCATTTTTGTCTTTTGTAATTCCTGCCTATTCCATTTACAAGATGCCTGTTCTTGTATCCAAATATTTGGTATTTCTGCTCTCTGGACTATTCCTCATCTTCCCTCCTCTGGAAGCTGACTGTATCTTCAGAGGCAGATGAAGATGCCTCAAGTGATGGCGAAAGACCATGACCCTCTTTCTCCAAACTCTCCATTCTGGTTTGGAAGTTGACTGGGGTTTAGTGATATTTTCAACAATGGCTGGTTGATATTCTCTTTCCAAATGTGAGCCCTGCTTTCAACAGCAGAACGATAAAGATGTAGTGCTTAATAATGAAGAACAGCATTTTTTATTTTACAAAACAAGCCTCTCAGCTTCAGTGGTGTTATTCATGAATAACACCTTGTGCATATGCATTATGACACAGTGCTTAATTGAATGATTGCATAATATGTTGTTCCACAGAATAAAATATGAAATATTCATTAGGCCAGAGAGAGAGTTAGAATGCCTGGTGGTTAAATCACTCACCAGGGAAATCCAGCTCCTATTCCTTGCTCCAAGTGAATATGTAAGTAGTTTACACAAAAAGGCTTTAAAAGCAACTAGGAATTTTACCCCAAAATATACTACACCCTCATGGCTAGTGTACTATCCCAACAGGCAGGAATATGCTCTGAGTGGGGCATGGAGAGACACAGTTAAATGTATATCACCTACATCTTTTCATGTAGTTAAAGTGCTCAGATGCTTTAACCACTAGGCAGCTGGGTTTAATGGAACCAAAAACTCCCTACAGATTTTATTTTCAGGAAATTATTGACTTGGTATAGGTGCCTTGTTCAGGAAAGGGTTTCCAGATGTAACTCCAGAATAGAGGGAAGCACTTTACTGCCGTCTAAATTCAAGGTCAGTTAAGTCCCTGTGAGGAACATGGTATAGGCAATATGCATATATCCTTTGCTTAAAGTGGAGGGCTCTCCAGTCACTTTTAGCTGCTTTGTGTCAACTGCTAAGAGCCCAAATCATCTCATGCCTCGCATTGGGAAACTGGGGGTAGTGGTAGGATACCAAAAACTTTGCAATAGTCTGTATGTCAACACCTAAATCCTGTTGCAGGTTTGGCATTTGCCAATCTTTGAGGTAGAAAGATCTTCAGGAAACATGTTTAGGTAAAGCAATACCTAAACCAATACCCTCAGGTAAATGAAATTGACATTGTAATAGTTGCATCCGTTGGAATCATGAGGAAGCTTATTGAAACAATAGTGGAACAGAAGTAGATACAACTAGGAGGAAAAAGATACTTTAAAAATAGAATTAATTGAAAAATAATTTCCATCTCGGAGAACAGTTGGCTCTGTCGAAAGATATGTATGTATTTTATGAATTTCTGATAAATAACAAATAACAAAATACCTTTTGATTTTATGGGTATCACAAAGAGGCATTCTCCTGGCATATTTATTTTTGTGTTTATTCAGGAAAAAAAAGAAAGTGAGATTGGGGAAATAATACACTCAGGGGAGACAGAATCAGTCAGAATAAATAAATATGCCCAAAACAATAACTGAAGCAAATGTGGCACCAAATATCACTGATAGACAAAGAATACATTAATGCAGTATTGCAAATTACTTTTGCTTAAGGCAGATGTACTTGCTATATCCTCTTAATTATTGCTCTTCTCATCAGTTTGCAACTCAAAGCACATTCTCTCAGTAGCAATTAAGGAATGATATGATTATATGAAGCTCTAGGAACAAGAGAAAGCTTGCAAACCAAAATGCTCAAGAGTTTTTTTTTTTTTAAAGTTTGTATTTTAACAACCACTTTGTACACTGTCCATCTGAAGAACCCCTTCCACATCTTCAGAGGCAATGGAAACAGTCTGGGCCAACAGAAACTTTGACTTTTTACATCATATCTTTTCAATCCACCTTCTCTTAGGCCACTCAGCCTCTTCTCAAGTGCGGAGAAGACAGGAGGAGGATGCTGTAGCTGACTGGTGAAGCAAAGGGTTCAGCTTCTTGGCTCCTGTTCATCCAGTGAGTGGTTCCCCTTGAGGTCATTCTACACATATATATACATATGCATCTATATCTCTATAGAAGATACTTATCTCAGTACCTGACTGGTGCTAGAAGAAAAAGCTGCTGTAAGAAGGCAGGGATCAGAAACACTTGTCATGTTTATCTGCTTTTGTGTGTCCAAAGGGTTAGAGGTGTGCTAACGTGTCAGTCATACCAGCAGGACTTTGAAAGCCTGTGAAATTATGTCTCCCCTCATTTCCCATGGACCATGAGTCTAACCCACTCTGTTCTCGATGCACTGTTCATATACTTATCAGCTAGAACCTTATTAAGTTGATTTCTGTCTAATTCCACTTTTTGGTGAAAAGTCCAGGTTGTTTTGGCAGATCAAACCGAAAGGTACACAGGCTGTAAAAGTGCAGTATAGCATGCATATGAATTGATATATGTGGACTGACTATAGTTTAAGGTCATATGAAAGTAGACACCACAGTGAACTTCTTCTTAGTGCAAGAGTTCATAAAAGGACAAAAATTTGCTGCCTTCATATTCTTTTGTTCAGTTAGTTTGAGATACTGCCAACAAATGAAAAATAGTGAATTATCCTCTCTATTCAGTGCTACATTTAGCTAGTTCAGATGGAGACTAGATTAAATGCTCACTAAAGCTGTTTGTATTGTGAAAATCATTAAGACAACTGTGATATTAAAAAAGATTAACTACAGATATGGTACCTTCAGTATTCTGGGAAGTCACTTTGAAACTGGTATTTTCTTATCAGCTGTGTTTTAAGTAACGACCAGACCCAGTTTCTTCTTAAAGGCAAAACAAGAAACAGCGTACTTATTTTTGGAGAGGTCCTGATTGTAACTATTTTTTTTCTTAAATTTAAATGGAAGAGTAGTGTAGAGGAATGAAGCTGGGTTAATTAGCATTGATAATATACAACTGTGGGCTGGCTTCAGGGGCGGGTGGGGGTTGGTTGATGTAGATAAGGGGCAGGTGTGGCTGGTTCTGTTAAGTGGTTGAGAGTCAATGAAGAGGGAGCAGCCGAGGAAGAAGTAGAGAGAGGAAGAAACAAGAGAAGAGAGAACACACATTCTGGATGAGGTGAGACTAGGAGAAGGCAGCAGAGGGACTGTATGAAAAGTGTGTTGGTATGAGATGGTAAAAGAACTTGTTGCAGCTTGATAGTTTGGAGAGTGCTGTGACAGAGTAGGACTACAGTCAGCCTTAAAAACCACTTAACATAGACTGACATATTATGGGGCAAGTAGAGTTTCCTATTTATGTAAATGGTACTAACTTGATTTTTAGGGAATAGTGAAAAAATATATCAATGTTTTTCAAATCAATCAAAGAGGGGAAGAGTTAGAGATTGGAAAAATTTGCTGGGAGGCCAGCAAGGAGCCTATTCATGTACTGTTGGTCTTGGGAATCTTGATTTCTGGCAGAAATTTCACCAACATGCAAAAACATCTAGAAATGTGTAAGAACAAATAATTTTTTTCATCTTCCCTAAGTGAAGAAAGACAACCTGTCCTAAAATATTCCAAATTTCCATATCCCTTCCTTATTTGTTGGGATACAAGGCAATCTGTTATTTTTTTCTTCTGTATTAATATTGATCATCATTATTTTAGGAGTGTATCAACTTAAGAAAAACTTTATACTAGATTTAAGTAGATCTGAGGGTGGGATCATTGCAGAGTTTCTCAAGATTTGGCAAAATACAATGTCGGTAGGGCCTTAGCTTAGGTATCCAGCAATCGGGCATTTGAAAAATGAAGAAAAACTGCCTTTGCATCTTACTGTTCCTCTGCTTCTGAAAATGCTGTTTTAAAAAGTAGGGATGACAAAGTAATTTTCTGCATTACGATAAAGTAAGATTTTTCTCAATCAGACTATTCAGATGTGACAAGGATAGAGGTCAGCTGATGCCACGCCACTGTTGCTTTCCATAGAAGGCAGTTAATTCATAAAGAATATTTAACTTTATGATAATGTCAAAGAATATGTATTACAGATGTTATCATCATAACCTGGGTTCTTCATTGCAAACAAAAATGATGGTATCTAAAGCAGACAAAGTGATAGGAACCTAAAAGGCTGTGGTTGTGACTGATAATATCTGAGATGACATGTGAGTACAGAGGGGACAGTTTCAGTAGTATCAATGTTCATCCAATTTTTCAGAATTATGTGTCAGATTGTAAATATATTGTCTGCCTAATACTGTGCATTTGGCTTGCATCAGGAAGCTAGTTTTTTTCTGGAAGCTTGATCTGTTAGGCATAGCAGGGGGTCAGAAGCTAGCTCTGATTCATTCAGGATGAGGGAGAAGCCATATGAATGGATCGAGATAAATCATGATAAAACCAATGGATGGAAAAAATAATGGTATTAGGACACGAGGTCATAAGTACAGCCACATCATATTACAGCAAAGTGACTATGATTTCAGGACACCACACCAGAAAGTTTAGGTGATCACAGGAGCAGTTTGGCTGATTTATAAATTAGCTGAAAAGAAAAATTGGGCAACATTTGGAGTACGGGTTCAGTTGAATCCTATGTTCTGTTCAAATTTCTGACTTGAAAGGGAATATGACGCTGGCTTCTCTAACGGAAACAATTATTGACAATGTGAGAATCTGTCTGGGGTAGAAAAGTTGTTGCCCCACTCTAGGAAATGTCTAGTGAAGGTAATTATTGACGGAGTCCACTTTATGATAAACTGTAATCAGAAGTGAAAAGGGAACAGAAGACTGAAAAGAAGGTTGGGGCTATGCTCGAGCTGAGGTACAGCCTCCTTTCTCCATTTTCAGCCCTCTTCAGGGGGAAGGGGGGCCATATATCCCAGGAGTGATGCTAAGGCCATGTTAGCAGGGTGGAGGGCTGATGGCAGTTTGCCACCACGTGGTATGGATTACAAAGGAAGTATGACCTGCACTGGACGAGTCATTGCCAGATGGTTCCCAGATGTGTTATTTATGAAGTCACGGCCTACTTAAACCACATTCCTGGTGTCTTGTCTTCTTTTCCTGCAATGTCCAAGACATTAATGAAGGAATGTATGAGAACTAAATAGCAGACCAGTTGTCAAAAACCAAATGGCAACAGAAATCCTTTCCTGTCTCTGGATATATGTAAATACATATTAGATTAACAAAACCAGCTTTAAACAGCTGATCCCTGAAGAGTCATAGAATTGGCTTCTGTAGTGCATATTAAGGACAGTACTTATCTTGGCTTCATCAGTCCCTTGTGAATCTCTACCATAAAACTTACATTATCCTCGATGATTCTGTTCTTATATCTTCTTCCTTCAAAAGGTCCCTCTCTCCCCTAACTTCCTCAATGTAGGGAAAGAATTCTTCTAAATAAAAGCTAGGTTATTCTTTAAAATATACATACCAAGCTAATCTGGATGAATGCTGTAGTGTTTGAGATGATCTGACAACGTCAAATACAGTTTGTGGATTGATTGTTTTTTTGGTTTATTTGCTTAAATTAGTCAGGTTTGGCAACACGCTAACATGACTGAGTGATCATGCAAGTTTCTTACCAGAAGGTAATTTATTTAGTTTGCATAATGTATCTGAGGCAATGCAGTAACGGTGCATTGGAGCAGAATTTTCTATTGCTTTTGTTGGTCTGTTTTTGTCTTTTGTTAGAAATGGATGGGATATTATTTGTTTTTTTCCTGTTGCTATAGCTATGAGAAACAATTCCTGAGTTAAGCTAAGAAGGTAGAAAAGAACTCTGCAAACAAGCTAGTGCTTTGTAACATCCTAGAGACAGAATTGTAACAATATGACTTGACATGCAGAATAACATCAGTTGGCACGAATTTTATTGATTACAACCTATCATGTGATGGGCCCTCCAGGTTTTAACAAATAAGCTGGAATTCTACTGGTATAAGAAATAATGGAACTAAGTTTAAAACAATTCAGAAGTATTTATTTTGAATACAGAAAACTTGTGAAATATTTTGTATATAACATTTTTATACAGATATTCAAAATAGATAGCAACCTGTTTGCTTTCTATTGCCACAAAGTATGGGATATATATTAACATCGATTTTCATTGCAGTGATCTAGGTTTCTTTCTCAATTTATTCCCTTGGTGAGCAACTTTACTAGGTAGAGGTCAGTGTAAATGAAATCAGAATATGTCCATAATATGATATAGTATTGCAAGTATATTCAGGGTCAATGGGATTTTTCTATTTATATAGTAGACTATTTCAGTGTAGATACCAAGAAAAATGAAACTGTTATAACCTATTTCAGGCAAATACAATAATTCAAACAGCAGAAAAGGATGAGTGTTGCATGTTTTGTATAGGTGCAAACACTTCATGTGAAAGACACTGGTCATCTTCATTCAGACAAAACATTTTGAATCATTCATCTGACTGCCAGCTATGTTGGAAGGAGAAAAAAAATATGGTTATCATTAAAGAAAAGCCCTGGAATCTGTTAGCTTCTTGCTAGAAAGATTAAGTTTTGTAAGTTAATACAACATGAAGTAAGGAAGGGGACTGCAATATACAGATATACATATTTAGGCTGAACATATGTGGCATTTTATGCATTAGAAGACATATATATATTCAATTTATATATTAGAAGACATAGAGCTCACATATTGAGAGCTAATATTTTGATAAAGAAGTCAGGGAGTAATTTATTGAAGAAAAAACAAATAAATTACTTGGCTTTTACCATTGTTCAAAATACAACCTTCTTGCACAGATAAGTAAGCCAGGTTAAAATAATTTAAGAACAATAATGCCT
This sequence comes from Falco naumanni, assembly GCF_017639655.2. NCBI lineage: Eukaryota > Metazoa > Chordata > Aves > Falconiformes > Falconidae > Falco > Falco naumanni. Next base: position 83,221,051 of record NC_054056.1, read on the forward strand.
GGCAAGAAATAGCAGGTCAGCTGTGTCAATATTCCCCCACAAGTAAAAGTTAAGTGAACAATGCATTAATGTAGTCTGATTATTCCAGATATTTTTAGGCATCCAATTCCCAAAAAATTTACATTGCAAAATAATGCACCAAAATAGTTTATACCTGTATGATCTTATCTTTCCTAATTTCCAGTTAAAACTTGATTCCATACAAACAGTACAAATTTGTCATTACTGAAACTGTACAGTAATTGCAACAGACTTGATCAATCTTGGATTCATGCCAATATATTCTTATGAGAAGAGTACATAATTTCATAACTTTATTTTCATTTTAAACTTATGTTCTACTAGGAGTGGTTCAGAGAGGAAGTTATTTATAACACAGCATCCATTTGAGGGGTGCAAGAATTTCATTAATACAAGGAATCACTGTTCTAACCCAACTTTTATTTCTTGAGCTCCCAATACCTAATGATGAAATGTCTTTACAATTCTCTAAACCTTACTTAGAGATATGAACAAAGATAGTGCAGTTTGGAGTATTATGTGTGAATACATATGAGATGACAGCAGCTAATGAGCTGGCTACTAACTGAGTCTTTCCATTATGTCTTTCTCTGCCATTGCAGTATGACCTAGATTGAATTTCCTATTCACTTCAGATTTTCTGTTGCTCCTTACGCAGTTTAGAGTTCACTTTGATTTCTGAGTATTCATACCAACCAGCATGCCTAAATAATTCCCTGTTGTTGGAAGCACAAAAGAGCTAGTAAAATACAGAAAGAATAAGGGAAAGATGCTTGGAGACAATGAATGAAGAGAACTCAGAACATTTTCATTAACATCTTCATTAATGATCTGGATAATGCAGAAGAGTGTAAAGGTTTCTGATGACGCAAGACAGTGAGGAGTGGCTGATACGGCCGAGGTTGTGCTGCCATCCAGAGGGACCTTGATAGGCTGGAGAAGTGGGCTGGCAGGAACATCATGAAGTTCAAGAAGGGGAAGCGCAAAGTCCTGGGGAGAAACAGCCCCAGACACCAGCATGTGCTGGGGAGCCACCCAGCTGGAAAGCAGCTTTTCAGAAAAGGACCTGAGATTGCTATGCAAGTCAGTAAAGTGCCCTGGCAGCAAAGAAGGTTAATGGTATTGGGGGCTGTATTAGGAGGAGTGTTGCCAGCAGATTGAGGGCAGAGATCTTTCCCCTCTCCTCAGCACTGGTGAGGCCCCATCTGGAACACTGCGGTCAGTTCTGGGCTCCCCAGTACAGGAGAGACATGGACGTATTGGAGAGAGTCCAGTAAAGGGCCACAAAGATGATGAAGGGACTAGAGCATCTCTCTCCTATGAGGAAAGGCTGAGAGAGCTGGGACTGTTCACCCTGGAGAAGAGAAGGCTCAGGGTGGTCTTATCAATCCCTATAAACACCTGAAGGGAGGGTGTAAAAGGATGGAGGAGGCTCTTTTCAGTGGCACCCAGTGACAGGACCAGAGGCAACGGGCACAAACAGAAACAGGAGGTTCTGCCTGGACATCAGGAAGCAGTCTTTCACTGTGAGGGTGACACAGGTTGCCCAGGGAGGTTGCAAAGTCTTCATTCTTGGAGATATTCAAAAGCTGTCTGGGCATGGTCCTGGGCAACCAGTTTTAGGGGCTTCTGCTTGAGCAAGGGGGTTGGACCAAGGACCTCCAGAGGTCCCTTCCAACCTCAGCCACTTTATGATCCTCTGACTTTGAGTGAAAGGAACTCATTTGAGTGTAAGTGCATTTCTCAAGCTACAAACTATTGTACATGGGATCAAAGAGAATTAGACTAGATCAAAATTTATCTATTTTTTCAAGGTTCTTCAAAACCGGTCTTTATATATAAAATTCTCACTTGACATGGAAAACAAAATACTTCACCATTATGTATTCTAAGAAAGCTTTTTTTTCTTTACATAAGATCCAAAAGCATAACCAAGAAAAAGCTGGTATCAACCTCCCACTCTTTTTGTTAACTTTTGAAACTTCTTTTCATTAACTTTTTGTTAATGAATTTTTGTTAGTATTTTTTCAAACCTAGCAAAAATTCTAAAATTACAAAATGGCAACATTTACCATGTCAAAAGATTTTAAAAAAATCCCAAAATTAAACAGCGTTCTAATATAGATGTTTTTATCAGCCTTGATTTTTTTAAATGTTGGGCTGCATTATTGACAAGATAATTTGCAAAGCATTACTCATACCATTTGGCTTAAGAGTTGTTACTGTTTCTTATTTCCTTTTGGAAGTTTTTTAAAACAGAGATGATTACCGAAAGAACAAGTCAGTTCCTTTATCACAGTGAAAACTGCCAGTAATAGATTAAATGTATAGATATTAGGAAAACATTATTTTAAAGGTATACATACAAGATTGTTTATTGCTTTACATGGTGGTTTTCAAGGTTTATGTAAGTTCTGTTAATAATGCATGTTGTTACATATTGTGCCATTTGACCAAGGAATGGAAAGAAAGGTCGAAATCTGAGACAATATTAAAATACTTTAGAAACTTTAAAGCATTATAATAGTTATTTCAATAAAACTACTTCAAATATTTCTTCAAGAAGGAAACAATTTGGAGTTCAAGTTCAGCAGCATAATAACTGAAAATGTGTAACAGTACTCTTACTCTCATCACTAAACTATAGATTAGGGTCTTTTTCAGTTGTTGCCATTATAAATCCCTGTTCCCAGGGGTGCCAAGCTATCACAAAAATTTGCTTTGGGCAATGCTTTGAGATAAGTTCTTCAAATAATGCATAGGGCTGGCAACTCCCACTTGTGTTAGTAGGAGCTATCAAGGCAAATCTCTCATGGATTCATGGGAGAAAAAGCTCCAAAGTATAAAAAGTTTCGGCCTGAGGATTATTTGTTTTTGATATATATCCTGATAAAAACATGCTCTAAAATAAACCACTTCAAGCTAGTGATCTCAGTTATTTGCTGGGACTGTTAACACTCAGTAGATTGTGTTAACCTGAAATTCCACTGATGAAGCCTGTAACATAAATTACTTCCTAAATATTTGTGGAAGAAAGAATGATAGTTTGGCTGAAGAAATATGAATTTTTAAGGCAATAGTAGATTTTATCTAATTAATAACACAGGAAATTTTTATAATAAACTTTTATGTTGTTCACCAATTCAAAAATGTTAGTTGAACTTGTTCAGATGTACCTGCTCTTCCTTGGAAGGTGGGGATATAGGTTGGTGTGGTTCATCTGAACATAAATAGTTCTTAACTTCTACATGCAGCTGCATGTTTTCCACTTTGATGTAGCTTACAGTGGTAGACCAGCCCATCTTCCCTCTTTTTCTGGGACAAATTCCATTCCCCTGATTCCAACAGCTCCCATTTCATACTGTCCATCCATGGATCAGATCAAAGGTTTACTATAAATGAATGGGCTGAAAAAAACCAACTTGTGTCACACGCTTCATCTTCTGAAAAATCTGGCTATGTCTATGTCTCTGGTCCCTGCATTCCCCAAGTAGTTAGGCAGTAAAATATGTAGGAAACTTCCACTGAGAATAATAATTTTCAGTTCTCCTAGTCATTTACATTAAACATACAATTGGCTGAATACTGAAAAAGGAAAAAAACCCACTACACAGACATATCAGCTTCATCAACTTCAGTCAGTTTGGAGTAGTAGCTTAATTTTATGTGTTCTGATTCATTCCTTGGAGGAAATTTTTCTCACAGACTATTGCAAGACTGCAGGGAAAAGAAATATTAGCCTTCCAGACTAAAGACCACCTTTGTGAGCACCACTTTTTCTGCCTACATGTTCTACATTCTTTTTCTTAGGTAAGGTTTTCCTAAAAGAACAAACGTCAGCAGTAGACTATATCAGCTCAAAGTACTTCTCAGACACAGTTACAAGACTATAAGCTCAGCATATGGGCTAAGGAAAGTAAGCTACTCTTCATAAAATAGGTGCAGCTAAACACACTCTGTCTCCTGTAGGCGGATATTTCAAGTCCACAACTTTATGCTGCTTTTCATTTCTATATGACCTTCTGGTAAACAGATGGCAGAAACTTTAAATAGTACTTCAGGTGAGATCTCACCAATGTCTTCTACAACAGTAATATTGCTTTCCTTTCTCTACTGCAAATACTTACCTGCCACAACCTCAGATCATATTTATCATATTGATAGTGTCTTCACACTGGTGGCTCACGTATTTTATGTGACTGATTAATAGTACCAAGCTTTATCTTCTTCCTCTATTATTTCCACTCTAAGCACCAAAGTCTTGCTGTTTATCTTAAATCTCACACTTTCAGCTGTTGTGTGTCATCTCATCTCTTTTACTCCAATGTTCAGTTCTCCATTTTGCTCTGTCATGGTCTGGACCTCTCCTGTGTTAATACCAATTTAGTACCATTGTAAACTATTTTAATTTTCATACTAAGTTTCCCCCAACAGTACCACTTGCACTCTTTCCTACCCATATTACAATTCTTGGGCTAGTCCATCTTCATAAACTTAATAAATAATTTCCTATGGGAATTACTTTATAATAAATCAATATCCAGATATACTTTAGCTGCTACATTTTTCTTTGCCTAGAAAACCTATTAATTTATCCAAGAAAGGTACAGCATTACCCTGGCATGATCTGCCTTTTCTGAACCTGCCTATAACTTTATTTCACTTCTGATTTACACAATTAACTATAATTCAATCCAGGTTTGTTCTAAAATCTTCATGAGGTAAGACTACTATGCCTGTAATTAGTCAGAGCACACATCTCCCTTCCTTAAATACATGCAACACATGTTTGTTTTGCTGCACCAAATGCAATGACTTGCAGTCTGATGGACTCCTTCAACACACTTGCTACCAGATTACTTTTCTGTGAGGAAATACTGAGTTGAAATATTCAAACAAAACTTAAAAGGTTTTTTGTGCTCATGTGGAAAATTTATTTAAAAATCTCAGTGGAAAGTTATGAAATTGCATTTTGCTGACCTCTTTGGTTTGCAATGGGTAGCATTTAACAATCTATGCATATAAATAAATAAATAATGAATATTTATAGCCCATCTGCTTTGAATATAGTCCATCAAATTTAAATGAGACAAAGGATTCAAGCTACAATTTGAAAGCTTTAAACTAGGAGGGTTTATTTTTAACCTTAAGGACAACCCAGCATTTAAATAAGACCAATTGGAACTGGGACTGAATGTGAACTCTTAATTTTATTAATCCCCTTATACTGTTGTGCATTGTTCTGAATCACCAAAATATGCATAGCTTCTGCATAGCCTGACATTTTGCTTTGCATTTCATGTTATATTTTAAGAAATACATATCAAGTGTCACTTGCTAATGATTTCTGTGGGAGGAGATGAGTAATTAAGGACTTGTGAAACTGGGGCAGCATATGTTTTTATAATTGATAATATAAACTCACAGGATGGCTGCAGTTCAACAAAGGGCTTAGCTTGCGCTGTTCTATAAATAAGCACAGTAAATTAGATTACAATTTTAAAATTAGATTGCCAAGATTTTCAAAAGTGACCATAGGATCCATGTCTCTGGCTTTGGGACCTCTGCTATGAAGTACTTTTCAGAATCCTGATGTTTGACACCTTTTGAAAATATTACAGTTTTAGAAAGTCTTTTATTTGTCCAACCTAAAAATCTATAATATGGTTTTGAGAAGAATTTAGCTAGACACGAAAAAAACCACCAATCAACCCAAACAGAACAAGCAAGACTACTCTGTCAATTACATTGTTAGGTATGTTACATATAATACAACATGGGATATAAATTGTCTTTAAAAACATGGATTATAGTCACTCAAATCCTTCTGTATTTTTATTTAGTGTAAAGCATTTATTTGTAATATTGATAGGTACAAACTGATTCTTACAGTTGTTCCCTCTTCACTGTTGCTTTGCGGTTTCATTTAGAAAGTTAATGAATGTTTAAGTTTCATTGCTTTTCTTTCCTAAACATCAGTAGAACACAAGACAATGCCACTTACAGTCTTGAAGAATTTATCCGGGATTTGTAAATAAACCAGTCCTGTTTTATGGGGCTTAGATGCTGAGTTTCAGGTAGAGGAGGGAGGAATGGAGACATTTTTCTTCCTCCAGTGCTGAAAAAGATGTCTGGCACCTGAAAGCATCAGGCAATCCACTCAATATGGCTGATACACTAAGGCTGGCTTCTAACTACAGTTTTTGATGACTGTATTGTGAGATTCAGGGGTACTTCCCAAATCCCTTTGAAAGCTCAAACAATGTTTTGGTTTAGTTTTTGAATAGAACCTAAGCAGTCCACTCTATCCTACCACTGTTTGGTTTCCAACAGAAGAAAACTGAAGTGGAAGGATGAGAAGGATGCTGGTGTGGATGATAGGGGCAACAGGGAAATTGTCAAAATACACTTTACCTTGACACGTAGACCGTGTTTACTGTGATAGATCCATTTTTTAGGAAATCTGGGAAAATGCTCTATACATTATTTTCTTTTTTTTGCAGAGTGAGAGAGTTGGAAAGATCCTGGGAATGCATCTCTGTTGCCTTTTTAGAGCAGAATGAAATATAGAACCAAGAGAATGAAACTTTATTCACCTTTTCTTAAATTCTGAAGTCTCTTTGCACTCACTACTGTTTCTTGTTTAGTTGTTTATGAAAGAAAAGAGTAAAAAATAGTCTTGAAGACAGAAAATATCCCAGTACATGTTACATATGTTACCATAAATTAAATGCTCGTAACATAGTAGCAGGCAATAGTAAGAACAAGAAAAACAGTTGAATGTAAGGCTCAATTTTTCTGTTGCTGCTGTTTGAACCTTTTCTACTACCTCCACTACTTCAGAAGTAGATACAGAACTTCTGTGCAACATCTAAAAGCTTATCTAATACCTGCATTTGACCACTGCACAGAGAAAACAGCAACATGGACAAACATTTCATGAAAGAGGAACTTGAAAATTCTTCTTAACAAGAATATTGTCAACTGCATAAAAATGAAGCTTGCATATGCTGATCTCTTTTCTCTAGTGCTGCTCATCTTCCTTCAATTAACAGCCTGTGTAAGAGGATTTGGGACACCAAAGCAAAAAAACCAAATGGATAACTATTGTAGTTGTCACTGGAATGAGTTTAGATGAGCGATTAGGTCAGTATGGGTTTTGCTGTTCTGGTGGTACAGATGGCAGGAACAAAAAAATTTTGTGCATAGATGTGCAAATCTGTATGTTTTGTCCAAAACAAAATTAGTCATAGAGCGGACACTACATCTGCTTTTAAATCGCCCTTTCACTTCTAGCCCACCAGGTGAAATCAGTCCTAGGAAAACTGCAAAGCAACTTTGTCACTAAGAATAAATTGTAGTCTGAATTGGCAACCCTTGTTAGATTCCTTCCTCTTTTTTTGCTGTACTGTCCCTAACATATATATATATATACACACATTTATAAATGGCAGTACCAAAATTAAATGCCCAGACAGGACTTGGAATGGGTCTGTGTACTGTGTAACTCCATTCTTCTTGAGATGGTCTATGTAAAACTGCACTGATGGCACTGTCCACTGGGTAAGCTCACAGTTATTCTTTCTGCCAGTCCTTCTGTGTCTCACAGAGATCAGCTTATACATCTTAGTTTTAAGCACTAAATTCATGTAGTGTTTGGAGGATAAAATTAAATGCTGATTAAGATAACAGTTGAACACCATCAACCACTTGGAAGGTGGGAGGGAAATAGCAGACAAGGACACGTTTTTTGTGATTATACCATCCCACTACTCAGCTGAAATGGAGGAAATGCAGCTCCCAGTGCTATTCAGAGAGAATCTGGATGTGTTTGGTGGTATTTTGATGCAAAGGGAAATAAAGACTCAGAGCAAATTCACTGTGTGGAGGAGGAATGACACAACAGTAAAGCTTTGTCCTCAGCTACTGAATCTTAAAGCCAAAGTTCCTGTGTGTATATATACACCATAACTCATCTAACAGTATATATACTGTATATTAGATATATACACAGAAGATTTCAATATGAAAAGTATTCTAAACTCTTCATGTAAAACCTGTATTTTTGCTGCAGTTCCAATCTATGAGGCAAATAAGGCAAACGATGTCTTTAAGTTGCTAAAACAGGTATTTTGCAAAATGGAAGATTCTGTTTCTCAAGAATAGTAAACTTTTTTTAGACAGTATATTAAGGTCTGCATTCTCAAAGGGTTTTCTGGACTCAGGCCTGGAAACTGAGTAAAGTTTTGTATTATAAGCTACAATGGAAGTATTTTTGCTGTTACTAAAAATGATAGTAGAATGCATTTTGTCTTCTGCCACTTCTCAGAATTGAACATAAGGGCACAAGAATTACTAACTTTTATTAACACACTGTAACATAAAATTTTACTGTCTGTGGTGAACTTCTCACAGAAAAAAAAAAAGTTTGGAAATAATGCAACTAAATATAATTTAGGTCCAGTAGACACAGATGAAGAAGAAAAAAAAGACATATGCACACCCCATTACATTCAATGATACGCTGAATGCCATCAGCTCTTGTTGTTGAATGACAGTTGCCATTGACATCCATGGAAGTTGATCTTCAGTATCTCCCAAGTGTTGAACTCTGAGATACAGAATTAGCAATCAACAGAGTTAGAAAGACATATTAATTGACAAAATATTTCTGTCAACATAGTACTTTACTAACTTTTCAGTTGAAAATAAGGGACAACTTGCTCCCAGTGGAAAGCACAGTTATGAACCTAACACAGAAAATAAAGAAATAATTTAAAAGACACATCTAGAGTCTATAAATTCTTACATATTTGACTGCTGCCTGCCCTGCAGCCTACTCTAGAGCTGGTGTTAGCTCCTCATAGGCAGGTATGAGTTGAATTTCCAGGAGATGGAAATCACAGAAATCAAACGTTTCACTTCTACCTATTGTTCTATTAAGAAATATGGATATAGGCAGGTGCACCTCTCACTACCTCTTTCTGTTTCATGTATGACTCATGGCTGTCAATGCATGTTTGGAGATCCTGGTGCATGACTGCTGAAATAGGCCTTTCAGAGACATAGGTAGAAGGATACCTGCTTTATAAAACCAAAGTTGTCTTAGGCACAAAGTAGGTATTGGCATGCTCTTCTGTCCCGAAAGAACTGTACTTTGCGTCATGCATAGTACCAGAGTAATATATGTCTAAGAAACTTGCTGTAGCAATTAAGCTACTGGTAGAAAGCAAGGTGCCTAAATATTTGGGGGGGAGTGGGTGGGGGTTGTCTGGATCACTCTTTTGGACTTAGGTGCTGTAATACTTTCTTCAATATGTTCTTAGAGCCTGATTGCTTCTGTTTAACGACTAATTACATTTATCTTATTTACTATTTAGTCTTTTGTGTAAGAAGTTTAAAAAAGTTGTTCTCCCTTATATGTTCCTAGGAAACTACTAGTTTCCACGTCTGCTTTTTTTCACCATAAAATAGCTACAAAATTCAGCTGGTTACTGAGTTCCCAAGATTCCTAAGAAAAGACAACTCTGCTATATATTTCAGCAAATAACTCACCTGAGGTGCAGGAAGAAGAAGACTGCACTAATTTATAGAGAGCATTATCTGTTTTTTTCCATTACACAATAAAAAAGAATTAATTTTTCTAGTTATTGGCTGATTACTCATGTTGTATTTCTGGTAAGTCTGGAATCATTAACTAATACAAGGATTCAAGACCTGGTGTTAAATTAAATTAGAATATAAATGAAATAAGCAACCCCAGAATAATATCATACCATATAAAGATGACTAAAAAATGATGCTATCAAAGTTCAAACCAATATATTTCATCAGAGTTTGTAATTTGTATCAAGAAATAAAAAAGCATTTTTTTCTTTAATGCACTTTTCTTTTTGGTAGGCGATAAAAGCACCATTCAAGAGAGAAATCTGTAGTGCCAGTAATTTCAAATTTGTGAAGAAAGCTTTCTTCAGATCAAAAGTAAGAAGATTGTTGGCACTGTTAAAGGAAGCAAATATAAACTTTGGAAGTACCAACCATTTCCAAATTAGTGCTATCTCATTTTTTTTCTTACACACAAGGCACACTTGCTATTTTTAATTACAAGTTACCAAAACATTTCTTCCCTAATTTCATTGCTTTACTGAATGGTGGTTTACACTGTGCTTCTCATAAGGTTTTTCAAATTTGAGCCACCTATTAAAGTAACATTACTCTATTTTGCTTTTAGATGAAGCTCTACTTCAGGATAGGCTTTCTTTGTGTAAGTAGCTGTCATCTCAGCTAACATCACCAACAATGTATTTTTCTTGCATTGTAATTGCTTTAGGCATGACTGTCTTCTCATTGCATGCAACGACACTTTCTTATTACAAATAATACGTGCTGTATGTATAAAAAAACCTATGCATATAACACTTGATTAGAAATATTTAAGTTAGAATTAGCTAAGTGACGGCTTGGTAAAAAGAAATGTCTGGATGTTTTATTTATCAAGTAAAACTGCTATAGAAATATGCTTTTATGATGATTCCATGCTAAATATGGAATTATCAGTTTATTTCTGACTACCAGTATTTCAAGAGCATTTTATGATTCCTGTTCTGTTAGTACAGATGTTTTCCCCCTAGAAGACTTAGCAAGATTTCTATCTATGATAAGCTTTTATCATCACTAGTAGGAGGAGTGCTCAGCAGCCAGTGCTGGACCAGCATCTCATTTCCTGTCTTCTGCAAGTGCCTATTTGCATACAGGAAACAATTTGCTCAGAGTATTAGAATTATTTTACCAGGCTTGGATGAACAGTCTTGTTGACTTGCTGCCTTGTTAAGAGACGGATATGAATCAATAAGAACACAATCCATGCTATGCACGTGAAGCCAGGGTGGTCATCACACATCACCACTTACATCCAAATGCGAGAGTCAGTGTCTTGTGGTTTCAGGTTCCGAGCTATGTAACATGATTGGATTCTTGGTTCCCAGAACATAAGGTTCATAAATCTTGGATGCAAAATATCATGCTAGTGGTTTCAGGGCACAATACCTGTTTAAATTGTCATGACACAAATTAAATCAACGTGGCTATCACAGTAGACTCTGTTGGAGGATTTGGTTTGATAAATCTTAGTACCATTTGGTTCAGGGTTTAATAAGTTAACTTTTCATTTAGGCTGGTTTCTTTACCATAATTTTAATTTACTGCTTGTTTTTTCTAATTTTAATGTGTTATATACATAGCATCTTCTCCAGTATCTCACCTTTAAATCAGTTCATTGTTTCCAAAGCAATTGGCTCATCTTACCTTAGTTTCAACAACATGCCTACATGAGACTCTAATAGGTAAATGATTTCCTTTTATTTCTTTGTTTTCAATCTTATTGGACTTGCACACTGGAAACATTTTCTCTTGCTTCTAATCAAGTAGTTATGAAACCGTTGTGTCCTTCAGTTTTGACTGCGTGTGTTGGTTGCCTTTACCTTGAAGACTTTCAATTCTCATTGGCTTTTCAACCTATAAATTAAATGTTTCACCTGAAATTTGATAGAACATAGATGCTTTCAATACCTTTACTCATTATCTGCTAAGTATGTTCATTAATCAACATTTCCTATTTTAAATAAAAATGTATTATTCTGACAGTTGTGATTATGGTCTCCTAGCAACTTTCTCAGACTGGCCCTTTTCACTTCAATAGGTCTAAGACCAGAAAAGAATGAAGATAGCCTTAATTCTGCATGTGGTTTAATCCTTTTCTCCATGTGGTATAAGTTTAATTTATTAAAGGAGTTGATACCTGTAATTTCATTGGACTAATGATAAAGTACAGTATTAAACTTACATTCTACATGTCAGGGTAACCTATATCACAGAAAGAAAAGTCTTTTCCCACATATTCACTTGGAGCCTGCAGTTAGCAGGCTGATTGTTTTTCAGACAGAAAGGTCCAGCAAGGCATCTTAAAAGAAAAACTTAATTCAATAGGATTTTTCAATACCTCAGTAAGAATCAACTTTTCTTCATTTTATGTGCTGCTCTACTCAACTCCACAAGGCTGCATGAGGTAAATTTTCTTGTCCCAAGTTGCCAAGTGCCTTCTCCTTTTTCAAGTCCTCCTTAAGCTTTTCTCTGAAATTACTTCCTCTTCTTTTTATGTCTGTCCATATATCTGTACCTTTTTTCTCCCAGACCGTATTTTTGTCTTGTCACAGCTCATTGTTACAAAACTGTGTAAACTCTTCTCCTTAGGTGTCTGATGTTACAATCTCTGGCACCCTAGGGGACAGCTGCACTGCTTTCAGAAGAACAGAAAGGTTTATAATGTTACAACAGTAGATCTCCAAAATAATAGTTAATAAACCACCATATATATATATATATATATATATGCATGTATATACTCGTATATGAAGAAATCCATTCTTCCTTGCTGTCAGGGTGCAATTTCTCATTCTTCACCACTGAACAGATCAGATCTCTTTGCATTGGTTGGCACTTACTTCACAGCTCCATCTTCATGGATGCACACGGACAGCAGGACTACTGACAACATCAGTGTTCATCCCTTCTGTGTCTACTGAAGCGATCAGTTTAAGTATCTGAGCCTGTTCTTGCATTTGTTAGTCATCTATATTGTTTACAACACAGTTGCATACAGGCTTACAGGATAAATTCCGTAGTTCTCTGAAGGGGTAAGAGACTGGATGTGCTCAGGGCTTTATTATGGGCTCAAGTTTCTGGTTTTATAACCTGCAAAGGACAAATACAGGTAGTTTGAGTGCACCGTCCTCTAGAAGATATGCCAAATTCAACTATTCTTTGTTGACACACAGTTGATGCCCTGGTCTTGTATGGTTTGGAGCCAGAAATAAAGCTGGAAAGAGTGAGCTTTGGAGATGGCTGTGCTTAAACCTACACTAGGCTTTGCCCCAGTTGTCATTGCACAGCAAGCACTTCAATGGGCTTGGGGACATGATTTCTGTAACACTGTTCTTAGCAAATCGTATGGATTTTATCTTGGAAACATGGACACTAGCAGTCTGAGCCCTTTTCCTTATGCTAGCAGTCACAGGAGGAAGACCATGCAGGAATTCTGCCCTGGAAAAAAGTGAACTGGAGGAGCAAGAAAGAAGCAGAACGCAGCCTGTGGGCATTCACAAATCCTTCTGCAGAACTGTTGATGCCAGCGTTGGAGCTGATGTTCCTTTTATGGCTCCCTAACTTCTACTGATGTCCATTCTCTGTGGAAGTTAGTATAAGAAAGCAGCATGCATCCTCTGTCTGTTTTTATCTATTACTGAGATCAGTTACACCGCACAATCTGTGAACTTAGTTGCAGTATGTGGGAAGTGCTCTACCATGTGAAATATATTCAAAATTACTTAGAAATAAAGTCTCTGTGGTTGTTTCCACATATGCATATAAATATAAATATACTCAGCTGACCCCAAGCATTTGAAATCATCTTGTTCTAATGGATAGTGAGTTTACTAACACAGACGGGGACTGTGCCATGTAGACTGGCCTCAGTAACAAAAAACCCCAGGTCCTGACAGGACTGGTTTTCTAGTATAGACATAGTGTAGCTGTTAAATCTGGTGAAACCCTGAATCTTATCATGTCAACAAAACTCAGTTGGATCCAGATTCTGCTGTTTTCTCAGTCTTTGAACAAAGGTTTCTTCTTTTAGGACTTTCACCATTTTTTTCTGCATCAAATTATATACTATGCTTGTGGATACAGATACAAGATTGTATCTTGCTCTTTTTTAATTCAGTTATTCACACATTTTTGGGGACATGTTCTCTCATCATGCTACGACTTACAGCAAGACTTAAAGCAGTATAAGCCAAAATTTACTTGCTGACTTAATCTGTGCATTTTGCTACTATCAGCTTCTTCTCTAAGAGTTAAATTCAACCCTGTCTTGGAGGTACTGATGAAATTAATTCTCCTTAGAAAATAATTCTCCTTTCTGGTTCCTGCTGCTTGCCAGCTAGTGTTCTGGTTTCTCAGCTTCAAACTTTTTCCACCCCTTTTCATTTTCTCCTGGACGTATTCCTTCCTTTGTCTCCTTTCCCTCCTTCAGTTATCAGAATTGACTTTGGTATCTACATAACTTAATGCAATGGAAATATAGTAGGGTGGATTGTATATGCTATACAGAACAGGATTAAACAAAACTGCATACACGTGCAAAAAGTAGCTTTTAGGTCCATCCTTTATTTCTGGCTATTGGGATAAAACAGAATTGAATGAATAGTTAATTACTGGTTCTTATAAAAGTAAACCCTAATTTAAAAATTAAAAAGAAAGAGGGGAAAAAAAGGCAAGCCTGTCAGACAATGAAAATTAGTGGCTGATTAACTAGGGGAAATGTCTATATTTTGAAGTATTAAGAAAGAAGGGATGAGGGGAAGGAGAGAATGAAGAAGGGAGGGAGGAAAGAAGAGAGGAAAGGAAAGAGAAAAGAAAGAATGAAGGAAAGGAGACAACTATGTAAAGCAGTTACGCTTTGTTTAACCTCAAAGGAAGATTTTTCTCTCCTGCAAGTTATTCACTTATGCACTTGCTATAGAATCAGCATTGTGAGGAAGTTGATAGCCTGTACAGGAAAGGAAAGAATGGCAAGCTGATTACTTTATGGTTATTTCACAAAACTGATGAGACAGCAAATGATATTCAATCCTATTAAAAAGACTAAGCACAGCCTTTCCCCCCACCCCCCCCCACCCCCCTTTAAAAAAAATTTCTACATTCCTTGTGCTGGGATTGGATGATATGATTCTACAATTCAGGGAGTCTGCAGAACATCTGCAACAAAATTGGTTTTCTGTGGAAAACTGATGAATCACTTACTGCCAATGACTGGAAGGAAAAGTACTTGTTTATGCCCTTATGTAATGAATTTTTATGAGGTGAAGTTTGCTGTTTATAAAAAATATACTTTCAGTTGCTGTAGATGTACAATAATAGAATTCAGAATTTAGACCCAATGCATTACTGAAAAGACAGTCACTAGTAGAATATCATCTGTTTACCAAATGCCAAAAAAGGGCTTTTACTTCTATAATGGAATTAAAATTTCCATCCATTCGCTAAGGTCTTACAAGAGAAAAAAATAACAGGGACATCACTGTTACCTTTGTTAACATATCTTAAAGTAAAAAAAAAAAAAAAAAAATTCTATAAAAAATATGCATTCTGCTTCAAAAAGTAGGTCTGAAAAATACTATAGAAGAAAATCATGTTCAACTCCTCAAAAAGCAAGTCATGTCTCTCTGTAATCAAGGACAACTAAGTACCTGCTCTTCCTTGCATACCCCTTCACTAATAACGTCTTTTAAGCAAGAGTTAAACTGACAGCTCAGGGGTAAGAACTGACCATTTGAATGTGAAAAATAACTTTTCACAATCAAATCTGCCTTAAGACAGTTCTATGGCTGCAAATTAATTAGTGGAGCTTTGAGAATTTAATTAAAATAATTGTTCTAGTCTTAAATTGGGAGATGGGTACAAGAGTTGAGTTTGATTGCTACAATCTTTTAGTTTCTCTCAGTATTTTCAGATATTTAAGTAAAAGATGTCACCCTGCCAAATATTTCCAGGAATAGCTGTAGGTGATTGGAAATGTGCAGATATGTATTTTTAATGACTAATACATTCTGCAATTCTTTAGCAAAAGCTGTTTTGCTGTGTATGTGAAAAACTTCAAGTGTTATTTTCTTCATACTTATCTCCTTGTCCTGACATCTGTATCAGTTCTGCAAGTACTGCTAATGTACCAGTCTTTCTTGAATCAACGTATAAGTTTATTTTTATGAAGATGAGTTTTTGTGGCACTAAGCAACGGCACAGAGAGCAAACTGCATTCCTTTGTGCCTTGCATGGTTGCATCTACCACCTTTGAAATTATTTTATGGTGTAGGCTGTTGCTGCTATCAGTCACAGGGATTATGAAAAGGATGTAACTGAGAAGGCATGCTGCAGATCCATCTATACCTTCTGCAATGGCCAGGTTTGCTTAAACCTGGAAACAGGGGGCCAAGTATGACTTACCTTACTGTTTTCCACAACGCATGTAATAGAAGCTGTGCTGCGTGGCTAGTTGCTCATCTCATGCTTGCATTTGCAGCATGCTCTGGCCATTCAAGCATTGCTTTTGGAGAAGAAATACTACTCACCACGTGGGACCATTTTATCCTCTGTATATGGAATGAACAGCAGTCAGTGCAAAGCTTTTGCATGGAAAATGCCTTCTTCAAAATCCTCATGTCGCTTACCCTGAAGCCAGAGTCCTCTAGAGCTCTGATCCCTGTATCCAACACCACTCACTGCATCTAGTTTGGCCCTATTCTGATCCTTTGGGTTAACATGGAACAAATCAGGGATGGGTTGTTATTACCGATTGTGTAACAGTCATAGATGTTAGACCCTATTCTGAAAACTATCCTGAAGCAATGGCAATTATTTGCTCTCTGAATCTTTGAACCATGTGACTATTACACATGGGACAATCAACGGGATTTACCTTTGGTAGGAGCCTACATCAAAGGAACCTGGAGTTAGGAGTTATCAATAAATACCATGCTCACATCACACATGCTTTTGCTAATTACAGAGACTGTTTTGTGGCTATTATAACTCTATGGTAGTCACTCACTTGAGAAACCTACTTAAGCACAGACAGACTGAAACCTTTTCATCCATTCAAAAGCATATTCAGAAGAGCTTAATCAGCCTTTGGGTCTGCATCATAAACACTGCTTCTTATTCCTCGCCATCGGCCATGCATCTCTACCCAGATAATTGGGTCTCACATAGTAGGTTCAGTCAGATGTTCAGTTCCTGTTGTGGTTTAATGCATCTGAAAGTAAGATAGAGATCACCAGTGACAACCTTACTGCAACACCGTGCATAACCATGACTAAAGACCTTACATCAAGACTGTGTGTAATATGACAATTCCTTCAGAGTAATCATGTAACAGGCAGCAGACCTGATTTAAAGCAGAGCAAGTTTCAAAACTCTTTGCAAGTCTTTAGTGCTAATACAGATTCCAATGTAAGAGTCAATACTGCCACGAACACTACTTACTGTCTTTGACTGTTGCAATAGGCACTCTCCTAGTTGCCTAGTCCCAAGGACTGCCCTGCCTTTTGGCAGAGAAACCTGATCCTTTATGCACCCCCCCTTTTTTTTTTTTTTAAGCCCCCAAAAATGTGACAGCTAACTACACAGGGCAGGCTAGCAATCTTGCTAGGGAATCGGGTATATTTACCTGAAGACTTCTATTGAACCTGTAAGACTGACTTTTCCATTAAGACAATACATGAGTAAGATCCTTGGCACAATTATATACCAGAGGTACCCTTCCCAAATGTACAAACAATTTGGAAAGACTAGGTCATGCTACTTTCTTGGTAAACTGAGTCCTGAAAGACTAGTTAGTTAAGAACCCAAAACAAGATGTCACACCAGCTATTGGCAAAGCATCTAAAAGCTAGGGGACATGACAGGACCACTTTGGTCAGTTTGATTAAACTTGGCAGTTCTTCAGTCTGAAGTTAGACAGAAGGTTGTAAGGAAAATGACAGAAGAGAGGACAATGGTCTCTCCCCCTCTCCTGGACTATTCCCACTTGCTATGATTAGTTAGTTCTCTGTTGCAGCTCTTCCAATACAGCATAATGCAGAGCGGTTACCTGGCTGCTGACAACTTTTTCTTTCCTGAAATACCCTTCAATATCTCCCTCAAAGTAGATATTCCTTTGAGATGAATGGTAGCACACTGGCCAACTTTACTATTCTTTGCACCAGTCTGTTCTCCAAGCAGACTCAGGATCAGAGAGGTATACCACTATGGATTTTATGAAAAACTGCCTGCAAGAACTAGAACTACCTGTTCTTGCTGTTGCATAAGCTTGCCCACATCTCCTGTCTGAATGGGCCTGCATTCTGCGTGCAGTGAACAGGCAGTTATGAGCAGAGGTGCAAAACCCCAGGTGTGCTCCAGCAATGGAAAAGCTCACTGCTTGGCCTTAGTAGATGCCCTGAAAGTATCTCGGTATGTTTGTGTAGCCATCTGGTCCCAGTGTCCCAGCCTGAGAGAAATCCCTTCAACAAACCTCTTATGCTTTGGGTCACCTTGCCAGGCTTGCATCAGATCCCACCTTGGAGGTAGCCCCCCCCTGGAATAGCAGAAACTATCAGGACTGCAGTAACAATTAAAGTGGATGTTTTGATGGTGACAACAAGGAAAACACTTTTGGGAAGATAAAGACAGGGCGTTGTAATCTATTTGACCAATTCTACTAAATTTTTCTTGGGAATGCACACGGCATTGAAATTCAAAAGGAACGAAGCATCGTTTTGAAACTGCTCCCTAGTGTTTTGGGTGTATGCACTGTGACTTGCATGTCATAGCCCAGACTATCATATTTTTGTTATTAGAAGTAAATGACCATCTGCTTTAATATCTATCATAGCAATAACCACATGACCCTATTCTGTGTGTCCAGTCATGCCACAATACTCTCTTTTACTTACAGGCTAAGACAGCTTCCTAGCAACCAGTCAGCAAAGTGTAACAAATCATTGCTATGACTAGTCTGCCCAAAACTAGAATTATTAAAAAGATAATTTGCCTTGGAACCTAAAATTGAAAATTTTAAAGTGAACTGCAACTATAAACTAGCTGCATTTTTGCATTTTAGTCTCACAAATGCTAAAGCATAAAATCACTTGACAAACAAACCATTGAATAAGCAATAACTACCCTTCCAAAAAGTCTCTTAGGAAAAAGAAAAACTTCATAACCTCCTTAAGAAGCATCTTTTATTTGTAAACTTGATTTTCATAAGAATGATACATCCCAGATAACAATTGTAATAATATTCTCAAATAAGGACATTCATTGGATTGTATTTAGGAAATACACTTCTTTCACCTTTAACATCTTCTCTTCATTACTTTGTCCAGATCATCCTTGCCTATCACATTCCAGGCTTATGCAAAAATAAAGAAATATTCCCAGGTAATGCAGAAATCAGGTATCACCCCTGTAATTTCTTTTACAGGATGCTCAAACTCCTGATTTTCAGTCTTCCATAACATTAAGACCTCTCAAAGTATATAGAATAGATGGAGTGGTGGTGGTTTGTGGAAGCAAGAAGTCAGCATTTGCTTACTGTTTTCATCTAAATGCTTCCAAAATCACACCTTGTTAAAACTGGTAATTCTCATTCAAACAAAGATATGAAAAGTTTTCTAGTATATTTATTAATATAGCCTGTTCCAGTTATGGCTTCATTTTTTACATTTCTGATACAATGAAAACATTCACATAGCACACAAAGACACAACAGAGCACAAATAAAACTGTTAATACAGGGCTGTAACTCTAAGACTGGAAGTTCTGGTCCTTTAGCTTTCTTAAATTCTAGGCATTTACCATTTTCACTGATGCATATATGACTGCTCAGAAATACATTCTCATGGTAGCTGAACACTAAAACCCTTTTGTTTAGAAAAAATGACTGAAGAGATTAACATTCCAAAATTACTGCAGGAAGCATAACTAGATGTCCTTTGTTACAGCAGTTTTAACCTGAAGATATAATGCTTATGAGGGCAAATTATTAACACAATTAGTATGTAAAATTAATTACCCTTTGATTAGTCTGCAAAATATGTTTTTTCTTTAATATCTTCAAAAAAGACTTTTCTGCAGTTTATATAGCACAAGACATCACAAAACAGAATTACAATACAAAAAAAAGTGTATTTTTGATTTTACATTGCTGTAAGGAAGCTGCTGAGTACTGATTTTGAAGTCTTAAAAAGCTAACCTCATAGCAAGGAGCTTTTCAATACGCAAGTTGAAACCTTGGTCTCATCAATCTGAGTTGTGACTACAACAGAGTGAAGGTTTCACCATATGGTAGATTAAAACAAAGAAACAAACAAAAAACCCCAATCTATACCTGACAGAAGGAACCACTTTCTTCCCGAACCTTCTATTTCTGTGAAAGGCATGGTACCTGCTAACTCGCATGGAAAAATAAAAGAAGCAAACCCACACATTAGGATCTAGGATCTTAGGGTAATGCAAACTGTTTATACACATCATAAGACGTAGACTTTACAAACTTGGTCAGTGATATGAGCTACAAACCTAACACACTGACGAAGAGGTACTACAATAGTAGGCCAATGCTTTGGTATAATAAGCCATCATAAGTATCAGAAGTTAAATTCCAGAAGAAAACCAGGGAAGCCAAATGCAATATAGCACTGCCAGCAGAAGACAGCTATACAATAGAGGTACAAAACTTCTAGAAACAGGTTTTGTACTGATACTGTAACAGGGATGAAAACCAGAGTATACATTTTACTAGGATTTCATCTGCATGAAGCTGGAAGAGACAAACCAACTTTGGGAAATGCATACAGCAGGACAGAGAGTGGAATGAACAAGAAGGTGGTAACATTCTTTAAATATTCAGGAAAAAAACATTTATAAATAGGAAATAACTCCCACATAAGAAAAACATCACAGCTAACAGAGTCCAATATAGAAAACCCATGCTCCTGTGACACAATACTGTACTGTGACTTCAGAAGGAATGAAGACACCACAGGAAATCTGCTATGATTATAAACTATGAACAATGGATTCCGAGTGTGTACAAATCTTAATAAAGATAGTTAAAGGGACAGGTAACAGAAATGCTGATGATCCTTTCTGGGACATTAGCCCACCCCAAAGTCAGGGTTGCCAATACATTTCTTTGGGAAGAGCTTTTAAGTGATGTGGAAGGACAATTCATACAGAATCACTTCAGGACCAGCAAGTAACTCCAGGATCATCTCCAACAAACTCGCCAGTATTGATGCTTCTAATGAAGACAGATTTGTACCTGCTGGTTCAAATTGCAATGGTTACAGAAATTTGGCAGGCTGCTGATATACACACTTGATGGCAAATGATATATTGCGGCACGGTATCTGGAAGCAGTTGCTCTGAAGTCTCTGTTGACTCACAGAACAGTAGCAGAATTAATGAAGTTCTGGGCTGCCCAAAGATACTTACAAACCCACTAACTATATTTAATTGCATCAGATGAAAGTGCTGTGTGTCACTCTAAAGATCAAACCCTAGAATTTAAGATCTTCAAACAAATAGGCTCGTGGGTTGTTTTAATCAGATACTCAAGAATGTAATAAACCATTTCATAAAAGTAGATCAAAGATATTGGGTCAGTTGTTACATACTATTTTTGGGACTGACTACTGATGACAGCCAATCAAGAACACAGCCACCATAAAGTGATTTACTCAATTTAACCGTACACATTTTTGAGAATTCAAGAGCCGAAAAAGGACGCAATGTTTTTTGTGTTAATGAGACCTTTCTGGGTAAGACTTCCTGTTAAAAAAAGGACTGTTTTTTAAAACTTATAAATTTATATCTTTTATATATATATCTTATATAAATCTTATAAAATCAGGTCAGAGAATAAATGGATGAAGTGTTAAACCAGGGAATAATAAAAACATTACAAAGCCAACAGAGAAACCAAATAGTAATAGTCAAGAACAGGAAGAGTTACCTATTTTAGTAAGTTTACATGCCCATAACTGTGTGTGATCTTTTTTCTGTGTGGTAGTGACTTCTTAGAAAGGTTTGGTAGCCACCTTGACCACACCAAAAATAGAAGAGTGGCAAGTCCCAAAGTAAGCATCTTGTGAGTAAACAATTTTCTCCAGTGTCTCTGACTCAGAATAATGTGGGTTACCTTGGGCAGCTGCCACATTCCAATGGATGATGGATTGCATCCCTCAGCTTTATAGGTAAGAAGTGGGAGGTGGTCATATATACACCACTGAAGATCACAAACATAGCTAACTGAGAAAATGAGTTCAGTCATCTCATGAAGTTCTAGAAGGTGCTCTGTATTTGCACAGGAAGTGGAGTACCTACCTGCCTACCAAATGGATCACTTAAAGCTTATGGTCTATTGATAAGAAAGCAATTCTGACTTAAGAGAAAGAGTATGGTCTGTTATGATAGCTGAATATGATGAAAACTATTATTAATCTGCTGAGATAATTAATCTTATACCTTTCCTTTTCACAGTAGAACACCACACTGGGATTCAAATTTAAAGTATTCAAACTTAAAATTATTCCTTAGGCTTGACAAGGATGCCCCTTCCACTAAACCTATCTACTAGCTAAGTTGGTAATGGCAGAAGCTTTTACAAGCTTGAAAAATCCACAAAATGAGTAAAAGCTTACTGGGCATCTTCTCTATCTTTGAGGGAGTATATAACATGCAGTTAAGAAGTGGCAGGCTGACAGACTCTAGATCTAAGGAGGAATGACTTCACAACACAGGGGTAGCAAACTGCGATCAAGTAGTCTGACAGAGTAAAAGAGCTGGTGAACTCCTTTCTTTTCTTCAGAGAGGCAAGTCGGCACAGTTACTCAGTAAAAAAATAAGACTAGTAAAGACGTATGTTACAACAAATTACAGAGTCTCCAAAACTATCTTTAAGCTGTCTGTTTTACAATAATTTCTGAATTTCTCCATCAATCTTGTCAACATAATATTTCACGTAGAGTATAAAGCCAAATCAACCTTGTATCAGGCATGCAATTCTGTCATTTCAATTTTATATTTCAGTGGCTGAAGACTGTGTACCTCTGAGCCACATTTAGGACATGTAAAATACATATCAAATAAATAGTTACTTTTAATACAGTAGTAACAAAAAACATGTGAACAGCCTATGGTATGAGGCATAGTAGGCCATTCCCCACATAGTGAACATTCCTTGCAGTGAGCTGCTAATGTGTTTTCACTATTGGAAACATCTGCAATAGGCAAACAGCATGAAGAAATTTTAAGTTTTAGTTTCTGTACGTTAATAAGTGGTAGCAGATAGATCAAAAATTCAGCAAAGCCATGCCATAAAAGTTCCCTGTTCATGTATTCAAATCCTACCTGACGAATACTTTGTGGCTTGCAAAAAACTGACCTAATTCCTAGAATGCGTTCTGTAAGCGTTGCAAATGTTCCTTTCTGAAGAAAAATCAAAAAATTTAGAAGTCCACAAAGTTTAAGAAGTCCAGCTCCAAAGTTAATGTAACTCTTAATTTTGCAGAATGATTGCAGTTGTCGATTGCTAAATAAATCATAACATCTTTCTTCCAACCATCTTCCGCCAACAGTGAAAATAAGATACCATAACTTCTGGTGTTTGCTCAGAGGCTGGTATTTCTCTGTCTGAGATAAGTTATTCTTGTAATGAATATTCAGAATAGCCTGTCCCACAGTGGCATTCTTAGAGTAGATAGTGAATCTCCATAATATAAGCCATAAAAATGCTTTAAGTTCTGGTTCAAAATGAGCCAACACTCCTGGTTTAAATCCATGAAAACAGCTGCTAAACTGGGACCACACTAGTTGTTCCAGAGCTTTGTTTAGTTCAAGAGCATCAAGTTGACTTATTCTTAGCACAGGATTCACACTCTTTTCACTTCCGGTGCTGGAGGCCATTTCTTCACAAAACCCCCACTTTCTAGGAATAAACAAATAAACACAAACAGATTTTAGCATAATGAAACATTTCCTATTTTTATTCTTACTAAAGATAACAAAGTTCTAATATACCAGTAGTAAACAAGAAATAACAAAAAAGCTTCTTCAGAATGCTGTATTAATATGCTCAAGTCCTTTCAGGAAGCTTTACATTAACAGTGTAAAATTGCATCTCAAAAGAAGTTATATTGGACTATTTCTCACAAATGGTAATATTTGTATTTTATTCTAGAGAAATGTTTGACACCTTCCAGATATTTAGAAAACTCGACAGATTTAATATTTTGCTGAATAAATAAATAAATAAGTGCATGCTGGGTATAACTGTAATGTTCAATTGCACCTTAACATAGAAGATCAAACTATCTTGTAAAACTATATAGTATTTTATGGAGAAATAGGGAAAATTAACATACTGACTAAGACCTAGGAGAGAACAGTGGGGTGGATAGAAAATATTGCCATATGAATACCTCAGTAGCTGCAGCTGAAAGCAAAATCTCTGAAATACTAACAAAGTTAAGATTACACACAAAAATATATGGATGAAAATTAAGGTGGGAATGATAAACTTGCTAAATAAAGGCAGTGATTTGTTTAGAGAAGAATCACTACATGAGATTCAAGAAATATTCAGTATTCAGACATAAATTATCATACAGTACATCACTGAAGCCTGCACATATTTTCTAGAGTTTTTTGACAGGTGTGGGATTGTGTTACTTGTCGTGTAACAAATTTCCTGGCAAGATGATTAATGTATTCTAGCCACTTCAACAAATGTATACTCTTGTTGTTCAAGCATTACAGAGAAAGATATTTTTTTGTTTAAATTGCTTAGTTTAAATGTTATTGTATATGGAATTCTGTGACTAAAAAAAATATGCAATAAATCACAAGAGCAAAATACAGATGATGCCTCAGTAATGCAAAATTGTGGGGTAACTGATTTTTGGTTCCATTCATTCACATAAAAAAACCCTAAAGTGATATAGGAGAAGTGGTATATTTCAGGTAATATGCAACATATTTAACTTTCTAAACCAGATTCTTTGCATAACTGACAAGCAAGGGTCAACAGCCTTCTAGAGAAAGTACAGAAGAAAGTGCTTCAAATCCTTAAGGAAGACCTGCTATAACACAAGACTGCTTTGAATAAAAGATTCTGTACAGGATCCTGTATAGGAATGGTTGCTAACGATGCTAAGAATACCAAAGGTAAAAAAAAAAAAGGAAAAAAGAGAAATCCTTCAAACCAGTAACTGTTTGCTGACACAGAGTGCACCACAAGTTTTAAAACCCAGTATAAAACATTATTTGCATCATTCCTATTGCTTTCTACACCTATAATTGGTCACGTCTGTAAGGAAAATAATCATGCAAAGCCAACAGGAAATACAATTTTGTCCTTAATGTAACCTGTACAATAGTAGTTTTCAATTAACTAAGACTGACTACATGGGGAAGTCATACAGTAGCTCCACTCAGTTTCTTTAAACTTCTTGTCAGCAAGCAAAATATCGATGAAGGTAGTATATGGCCATCTCCTGTGGGCAAACAGCTATGGAGTTCATTTCATTAACCTGCACTGGCCTGACAAAGCACTATACAAGGGTATACAAGCCAGTATATCCAGGTCTGTCCCTCTCACACTTCTGCCTTTTTTGTAGCATGTACCTAAGCAGAGGAAGTGAGGTTATCCAGTATCTTCCCAATAACCTACCTCCTCCACTTTGTGATCAAAGAGTTAGTTCAAGCCATACTGGATCTTGACTTCAAAAACTCCGGCTCCAATGAATATCTGCCCTTCTAACCCTCATCTTCTCATCCCACTCCCATTTTAGGAACCACAGCCTCTGATAAGTGTCTGCTCTGGAACCTGCCACTCTGGTTTAGTGCTACTCACTCGTAACCCCTAAAAGTCTAGTGTCTTCACTTCTGGTAACACCTCAGTCCCTTCTACTCATTTCACTCTGTTCTACTCATTTCAGTTACCCTCCTGCTAGTGTTCCATACAACTCCCAAGACACAAAACTCCCTTTTAAAATGTTAAACTTGTTTGAAAGAGACATCAAACAGCTTTCTTGATCCATCTACCAAGACTATTTTCCAACATCTATTCAACCATCTTTTCCAGCTGTCTTCCACTGTCCCAGGAGCTATGAGAAACTGCTGTTGTAGATGTCTCATAAATAAGGTATGCTAAATCTGTGCAGATTTCCACCCCCCAGTACAGCCAAACAATCTAAAAAAAACCTCAGCAAGTCACAAATAGGTCATCAGGAACCTTCTTAAGTTCAAGGAAAAGGTAAAACACACAGGATTATGATGGATCATGAAATACGCAAGAAAACCCATGGATCACTGTAGGCTGGGAGCTGACTGCATAGCTGCTTTGCAAAAAAGGACTTGGGGATTCTGGTAATCAGCAAGCCGAACACAAGTCACAAGTGCATCCTTGTATCAATAATACTGGAGTGCATTAGCATGTGT
This sequence comes from Falco naumanni, assembly GCF_017639655.2. Lineage (NCBI taxonomy): Eukaryota > Metazoa > Chordata > Aves > Falconiformes > Falconidae > Falco > Falco naumanni. The sequence goes on from NC_054056.1 coordinate 83,247,172, forward strand.
ATAGCTAGCAGACTAGAAGGATGTGCTTATTCCCCTCTATTTGGCATTGGTAAGTCTATACCTGTGATACTAAGTCCAGTTTTGCTTCTTTATCAATATTACAAAAAAGGTCTACAAACTGAAAAAGAGTCCAGCCACTAACATCATCGGGGAGCCCCAACACCTGATATATAAGGAGAACTTGAAGGAACTCATATTGTTCAACTCAAAGATATGGCAGCGAAGCAGTGATCTAATAGTAATCTTCTACTACCTAAAGGTTGCAGAGAAGATTAAGTCAAACATTTTTGTGAAATGCAGTGAAAGAAAGAGGGACAACTGGTTTTAAGTTGCTACATAAGAAATTCTAATTGGAGATATGGAGACTGGAACAGTTTGTCTACCGGGACTGCAAAATCTCCAGCTCTGGAAATTCTTAAAATTTGACCAATGTCCTAAGTTACCTGTTCTAACATTGAATTTACTCTCAGTTTTCACAGCAGGATGGCCTAGGTGTCATAAAGCTCTTCCCTGAAATTTGGAGCTTGATCTTCTCAAGAATTGGTGCATCTCTTGTAGAAACTAATTGATTTGTGACAATACATATTTTTTTTTTCGTGTCCATGATCCTTTATAGAATTTTATTTAAAGGAAATAACTTCCGTGAACCTGTGAGAATGTGTTAGAACTTTGTATACAGAAAATGGGAACTGCTTTTGAACCAAGTCCAAGCACTGTTTGTTAAACTACTGAAATTCTGTAAAATCAAACAAGTCCCCTTTTTAAAAGAATTAGAATCAACACCATATATACTCTTTAACTGTGACATTTAATGTCTCTTTCTGAATTATCAACTAGCAGATTGATTCTACTTTGAAGTCACTTTTATACAAACTATATGGAAAAGGAAGAGTATCAGGCAAAAACTAACAAAGATGTTATGCTTATAACATTCCTACGTAAGGAAAGCTTCCTTTTTGAAGAACAATTAGGTAAGCATTCTCAATTTAAGCAATAAAACTGGGCATTGTTCTGAAGTTCTTTGTTGCCAAAACCACTGAAAGTTTGCCATAGGCTATGGCTGTTAACGGGTCCCTACAAGTTACTTACTTAAAAGCTTATATCCATATAACTTTGACTTCAATGTGTAAGCACATTTCAGTGTGCTTACTGCTACATACAGGCCGAAGCATTCTGCCACACACTCTGCTTACTTCCAAACTGGTTTAAGGTTTTACTGCACATACAGGGTAGATACTTCCCACATTAAAAGGGAAAGCAGAGATCTGTATTTTCGTATGAAGGATGTCTGCAAACGTCCTAATGATGTGGGTAACAAACTGAGTGAAGATGCCTAAATTCTAGTCTCTCTCTACTTCGCTATAGTAGGAATTTTTCATTATATTCTTTATCTATGCTGTTCATTTTTTCAAGTGATAATAAACAAATGATAATAAATTTTTACCTTTTAAAATTACTTCCTCTATACAGAATCCTTTCAGAAATCTGTTAGATTTTTCAGTTCATACTGTTTTCAAAAATAGCGGTCCTAGAGCAGTAATAAATGAAAACTATCCTGGTTTAAAACCAGATAATGCCTCTAAGTGTCAGACATTTAACTTGTACTTTTTTAGTGTTATTTTTGTATTCCATATTCTGCTGAGCTATACAGACTATAAAGAGAATGCTGGTTTTCCATCATATTTCTGTATTAAAATCTGTTTGTCATGTCCTTAATGTTTTAACTTCCTTATGTTGTCTACTCTATTTTTAAAAAAAAAGTTAAAGGAAATGTACACTCAGTAATGAAAGAGACAAATATCAATGCTCAGTTTAGGATGCCATCAGGCTTAGCTTATATGATCAGAACAGAACAGTCAAAAATCAGGTGAAGATACATAATAAGGTCGATGTGTGATTAACTTGTTACATAAATACACTTTAAAACAAAACACCAGAGACTACCACTTGAAAGGTTCTACCTTGATTTTACACCATCACAGATATCACATAGAAAAAAAATAAAAATTTGTCTCCCAGAAAAAAACCCTCACATAGCTTCTTTTTAAAATAACCTATAGTTGTGGTTTGTGGGTTTTTTTGGTTTTGGTTTTTTTTTCTTAAACTAAACAATTGAACAACCCCACTTGTATAGTACACTGTGCAACAAAACCAACAATAAAATAATTATTGTATATCACCAGGGAAAGAGGAATTTCTTCTGGTACATGTTAGTGCTGTTATTGAGCATCATACAAATTATGAATGAATATATTTTATTTGGAAACATGTTATTGACAGAAATATATCAATAGTAATATGAGTATTGTCAACAGACTGTCAATATTAATGTAATTATGATTAAGGGGATAACATGGATTTTAGCTATAATACCAAGTAACATCTCCTGCAGAGCTGCTATCAATATAAGCATTATTATTGACCTGTACTGGGACTATCAGTATGAGATGTATTACCATCAGGCATATTTGTCAATGCATTCTACCCACAAAAATTCTACATTTAAATTTACAGGTCTGTAAACTTTGCCTGAAGAAATATATAAATCCAAATAACCTCTAGGGTACCATTTTTTCCACAGGGCAATTCCACTGTGGATGAGTAATCAAGGGGTTTCTACTGTCTCTGTGCTACTGCAATTGCATTTCCTGCTTTTCTAGCCTAATCATTAGAAGACAGACATATATCATATGCGGAAGCTTGAAAATATTTTGAAGTATGATAAGTCCAAACACTTTTGGGAAGCCAAATAAAAATATATTTTAAGTAGAAAATGAACTTGGCTCCTTACTGCTCTAAGTTAAAATTGTATTTAGGATGCAGGAATTAGCACACCCATGCACTTCATGAAGTTCATGATTTAACTCTTTTAGATAATCTCTTCTGTGCTGTCAAAACGCGTAGTCTGAGACTGTACTTACGCAGAGATGGAATGGACAGGAGACTATGCAATCCTAACTCAGTATGAATTCAGACTCAAGAATACGTTGGCAGATGTTTAACTACCAAGAAAGCTGTTTCCACACTTTGTCTAGGTAGTCTGCTCCAGTGTTTTATCACCCTAATAATTATAAAGGACCTTTTTCTCATATTCAGTCTAAAGCATCCCTACTACAAAGTAAGATGGTTTTCCTTCCACAGAATACAGTAACCTCAATGGAGAAGAATTTTCATTTTGTCTGCATCTTCTTGAGAGGAAAAAGCAGTCAGGCATGTGAGGGGACCAACTACATGATTTGCCAAATTAGATAACATCCTCTTTCCTACAACATACCTGGTATGATCCTCCAGAAACATACACCTTTACTTTTTTCAGCAGCATAAGTATTTACCTCAAGGTCCACTACATCTTCAAATCTTCTTCTGCCATTTTTCTGTCTGAATTATTATTTCCTGGTTTGTACTAAGGCATTTGATCTCTTCCTCTTAAATGCAGTGCTTTATGCTAGCCTATATTGCTTTTAATCTTGTTGATTTCAGAGATTCTCTTCAAATTCATCAGGAGTTACTCTGGAATCAGATCTTATGTTCAAAACAAATTATAAAAAACCCAAAACTTTCAACCCCTCTCCAGTAAGTGTGTGTTCTCTTCGATCATCCAATTCATTAATGCCTTTTCATCTTGACAGGGTACTATAGATAATTATTCTGTAAAGGCAATTTTTCAACTTGATGCTGATAATATTAGCGTCTAATGGAGATAGTATTGATACCATGTTTCTCTAGCTTGCTTATGTAGGGAAAAAGACTTTATTAAAATTAAGCTGTATTGGGCTTGAAGTTTTCTTCTTACTTACTAAGCTTGTCATCCTTTCTGAGGAGAAACAGACTGAGGTTTCATATGAACACATCATGTCAAACCATACTGGCTGTTCTACAATCTCTCTTCTACACATTTTTAGATACAAGTTAATTGCTAAAATATTTACTCCCAAATCTTTATTCGGAATTGAAACCGACAGCTTCAATAACTCTCTTAACAGGAGAGTACAGAGACACAAAACACACACACAAACCCATTTTGCTGGCCATTTTCATCCTCTAGGACATTAAATAAATAAATTAAAAAATCAGTAGTACTTAATTCCTCAATCATTCTAGGATGAATTTTATTAGGATTTGCCACTTGAGCACATCTATATTAAGATTCCTTAGGCTATTCTTTCTGTGAATTGGTTCCACTCTTATTTCCTAAGATTAATTTTATGAAAGTAGCTGGTCACAATATATCTCTTTATAAAAGAACCAGTCTCTGAAAATCTGTTACTTGTTCTCCTTTCTTATTTAATAACAGATCTAGGTAATGGACCTATCCCTTTGTGCCTCCTCTTAGATTTTTGGATCTTTTCTTGTGCTTTGTAAATTGAAACTTGTTTTACTCTTTAGATTCACTGATGTTATTCTAACATTCCTATACTATTCCTTTACATTCATCGCTAATCATGTTGCATTATTTTTGCCTGGACAATTCTTTCGATTTCCAGGCCACTGAAGAATTCCTGATATATCAAGTCTCTTTAACATTCATTATAATTATTATAAACTATCTCAACACAAAGAAACAACAGGACATACATTAAACATAACCATTTTTTAGCCTTTTCAGACTAGATTCTGCCAAGTCGCAGCATGCAGATCTGTAACACTGGCAGGGGAAAGTAGTATGTGGTGGGCATGCTAAGAATTGTACCCTCTCTGTAGAAAATGTCACTAACGCACAGTTTCTTGTTTCTTCAGGCGCCTACAGTACATTTGGTATTGCGCATACAGTGTTGCCATACCGGATGTGGAGCAATAGCATTTGCAAGCCATACCCGTGGCTCTACTATCCCTCCTTTTATGTTCACAAAGTTAGGGTATCAACAGATAGCAATGAAAACAATTTTTCCGCCAACCACAAGACTGTTGAGATTTTTTTTTTTTTTGTTTAAAATCAGGTAGGTTTTTTCGTAGTTTTTGTTTTGTCTTTTTTTTCCTGTTGTTGTGGGGGTTCTTTTGTGAAAAAGTATTTCATTTAACTGTTCTTTTCAGTTACTCTCAATAGAAGAGTACATTTTAGATGCCAATTTGCAATCAATAAACTTTAAGTGATAAGAAATCAAATTGTATGTAAAGGAAAATTTTTAAAATTAACTGGATACACCAACTCTCCTAATAAAACACAGAATCTGGACCCCTTCTGCTCAAAGCCTCATGTCTTACCATTAATTCTCATCTTTCTTGCTCATCAAGTGTAAAGAGAAATATCCTCAGATCAAAGTCTAATTGGGAGCCCCAACTGTGCTGTCTCTTAATCACTGTAAAATTAACTTATCACTACTATATCATTACCCCAAATAACCTTACAAAAGATTGATTTTGTATTACTGTCTGGATTTCTGTATACTTCAGCTAAATACCTACCATTCTGTAAAGAATATGAACTGATTCTTTAATCATTTGGACTAACTACTAACATGAATTGAAAAACCAGTAATACACTGCAATCACAGAAAACATTATTTATTTCTTTTAATTCTGGAAGGCAGGACTACTTCTCAAAATAGACAAAATAAAGGAAAAACAAATCAATCCTATAGATGAAATTAGGATTTTTCTCTAAGGAGGCTGCGTGAGCAACTAGTGACAAATTCAGAATTTTAAATGCTAGTTACATTTAATGTCCAAAGACCAAGTCCAAGACACATCCAAATCACACGTTGCTTTTCCAACTTTAAGTCAGTAAACTTGGATATCATAAAATGGGATACCAATAGCTCATTGACTTTTCTTCCATGAACTACCTGCCAGAGTCAAAATATTAGGACTTCAAGTTATAGAACCAAAACCAGCTCTGAAGAGACAGAATTGATAAAACAGTAATGAAGAGCAGTTGGAAAGTGCTGCACTGTACATCAGTCATTTCTGTTAGTATTTGATGGAAACTGAAAACCCTGCATCAGTGTAATGTATTGCCTTGATACATGCTAGCAACCAAGACATGATTGGCTACCATTAAGGATACTCTGAATGCTAAGAGCTTCCACTGACTTCAAAAAAAATAAAATTGTAATCAGTAAGCACTCTCAGAAGACAGATTATTAGATGCAAACAAGTAGATCTGATAGTATAGGTAATATTTTAAATATTAGTTACATAGTAATTAGTCTAAAATCTCTTATGTTAATTTTAAGGCTACAAAAGCTCAAAGCACATCTGTATTCCCTGTAACATAAAAGCCATAGATAGCATCACCCTACCAACCTTTTGGATATGGTCCTAATTTTCATTTATTGGACTAAATAGAAAGATAAGCATGTAACAAGTAGTATGTTCTATGACCATTATTCTTTATCCCATCCTCTTCTTCCCCCATACTTATTTCCTCTTTTTTTTTCTTTTTTGTCATCCCTCTCCTTAGTACATCAAATTGCAAATTCACCTCTAAAGGGATGTGTCAATTCTGCTTGTAAATTCCCAGTCTGCTGTACTACATGAAATCTCACTGTAGTTCCTTTTAATTAAATCACTGACAGGAGAACCCAAAAGCTTAACAAAAATCAAGCTCCACTGTAACTTGAGGCTTTCCAAAAAATATGGTTTAAAACCCCCATTGAACACTAAGATGAAGAGCCCAAATATATGCTAAATACAGAGTATCGACTCTTTCTTAGGAACCAGGTAATGGGAATTATCTTACATTTACTGTTGCTGAATTAACATGGTGGAGCACTTGGTTGGAGAAGCTTAACAGAGTTGCAGCTGTGATGGTTAACTAGGAAGGAATTGCCCCTTTCAACGAAGGGGCAACACCTCTGATTAAACCAGTATCAGGAGGTATAAGAACATGGGAAAGATAAGGATCCCTTGTGTTAAAAATGAAGATCTCAGCTACTGATGACCATATCAGCAGATGACAGGGAAACCTTTGCATTTGAAGAGATTTTGGTAATGATGAGGATATAAGGTTCTGGTCTAAGGATCGATAACTGAAAGTTCTATTGCATTACATGTGTAAAAGTGGAAAGGATGTAAAGCTTAGTAGGTGTTCCATTCCTTGTGTATGCACATGAAACATCACATGGTGGTGGAAGTATACAGCTCCGTTTCAGAATGGTTCAAAGACAGAACACTAATGCATGGTTGTGAGCACACCGTGGGCAGTTATAGCTTTAACTCTTAATTTGCTGGTTACTTTTACTTACCTGAAAAGTTGGCTTTATGCCTCATGACAGACATGCTATGTGTTTTTTCACTGTTGTAAGGGTGCCATAGGGTCACACAGCCTTATTTGTCAAGCACAGCATCAACGCCAATTTCATGCATCCTTTTCATGCCCGCCTTTACTTTTTCTTTAAGGCAGTTTCAAATGGAAGAAAGGTATCTAACAAATTCCCATTTCACAGCTCTGTGTTTCTGTTCTGCTCCTACCTGTCTGATCCATATGAATGGATCGCCAGATAGGTATGGAGATGCCAAGATGAAGATTGAGAAGATATGCAGAAGGGATTCAGAAGCAATGCCTGTTCTGTATACTCTGACACAATTTACCACAGATGACAGAACTCTGAAATTTTACATTATACACCCTAAGCTCATCAGTTGTGAAACAGTCAGTGCCCAGATTTTATTCCAGCTTCCTTCAATTTTACATACATATGCATACCAACTGCACAGTCATGAATATGCAGCAATATGCAAGTATAACAATGCTGATCCATGTACTACACTGCAGGAACATAATGTCCTTTAACCTTTTATTAGAAGTACTAACTAGATGAGAAAGGTAAAATCTGTCCTAAATGCACAGCTAACTCATAATTAACCTCTGTCCACATCTCTACTGTGGAAAGGAGAACGGTATGTAAAAACAATGCTGTTACAAACTAGATATATTTGCTATATGTTAAAGCCAAGAAGGCCCTGCATCAATAAAAAGACAAGCCAGTTCACTGTCAGTTTTAAGTTTTGGCTTTGTATCACATGGCATAACTCACAAATAATGGGATCTAATTATAATCAACAACCCTTAACTGGTGGAAGGATAAAGAAGAGTACCTGACACATGTCTCATTCTTTATGCTTGTGTTCTATAGAAACATAAGCTGATGTAATTTCTGACAGCTACAGTCACTCCTGTCTTCCTTGACCTGTGTTGCCACATTTTCTTACAGACTAGCACCAACACTCAATTGATCCTCTACTGAACTGTTCTTGCATGTTAAACTGGAAGAAAATAAACCTGTTTAAATTTATTTTTCTGCAGCTTAGGTTCAAAACAGGTCAGCACAGCACCAGGTAAGGCACGTGCAGTACCAGTATGAAGAGCATCAGGGCCAGGAAAAACAGGTAGTCATGAAAGTGGCTGCCTTTGAATCTCAGTATCATACTCTTATACCCATCACCGGTCCATAGCAAGACAGAAACCCAAGTCTTTCATGTAACTAGAACTGCTTTCATGGTCTTCAAACCCAACATGATGAATGTGCAAGGATAACATCATAAATAACATAATGCAATTTTTCTGTCTTTCAAAAACGAAAAGAAAAAAAAGAATTATTTGTACGAGTCTGCTGTAGGACTTATGCAGATTTGCAGATGAGAGGCTACTCTGTCTCAGTGACACTATGTGATCCCTCCCCACTCTTACCTTTGCTGTGATTGTACTTTAAAATGTTTGGCATACACAGTGACTAATAAGGATGCTGGGAAAATTAGATATGCTCAGTGTCCCCAAATCTTGACAGTTTTATTACTTGGTAATTATGGTAACTTTAAGCACATGAGGGAAGACTGATATGCTTTCACCACATTTTCTTCAATCCTAGAACTTCATTAGCATTTTAGAATCCACTGGCACGGTTGCACATACATATTACAAGTAACAGTTTAGAAGAGGGATAATAATTTCCTTACTAGGCAGCCTGAGCTGTACACTGTGACAGTTTCTACAATCCCTCTGCAATTCCAAGTTGAATTCCCCTTCATGATTTAGTTGTGCCCCACAGTGTCATGGCCCTATATTAATTCCCTTCCCAGGAGAAGTTTCTTTCTCCTTGCCAGGCCCCTCCTGTGGTGTCTTCTGTCAGCTCCTCTACTTATTATTTTGTAATTTATTTTTAAAGTTTCCTTAGCATTAAAATTTGGATAATTTCCTTTCTTTTCTAACCCCATTGCCAATATTAGCAAAAACAGAAATGGTGGAAATAAGCAGTGGTAGAGACAGGATTTTTAGAGAGGTTGTTCCCAGACAGCTACTGATACAAGCACAATGAATATTAGGAGTGATTCAACTTACTTCTAAAGGCCAAACAAACTCCACAGGTCCTCTCTTGCAGGGAAAGGAGGAAGTGCCCAGGTCCAGTCAAAGCCAACCTTGCATCCAGAGTTGCCCCACTGCCATAATTCCTCTCTCTTCCCACATCATGTATTTGTCCTTTCTTTCCTCCATCTCAAAGATTTTTTTTATGTCTCTTAATTTCTGCCCCTTCTTCCTCTGAAAAAATCTACATTTAGTTTCCCTTTGAAAATAATCTGAAACTTCCAAATTTATTGCATTCTACCTCCAAACAAAACAGAACAAAACAAAAAACCCCACACAAACCCCATCAATCTACCACCATCTCAGAGAGGCACATTACAAATAGCATCCCTTCTGTTCTCCTCCTCATGAAAATTTTTACAAAGCTTAGATATGAACTGACAATGCTTGTAGATATAGGTCATATGCATGGCTGCAGGAACCACTTAGCTCAACTGAGAAGCTGCAGGACAAAGCACCTGCTACTTTCTCTGTCCATGTAACAACACAATTTGACTCATGAGCCTGCAGCTTTTTAGAGGCACGCAGGTTGGTTTTTTTTTTTATTATTATTATTATTATTATTTGCTGCTTTTAACTTTACTACTTGAATAGCTGGTGTTGAGAGCATACTAGTTAAAATGAGAGTTGCAGCATTACACCCTTTCTCCTTCCCCCTTCACCGGTCTATGTGGGAAAAGTACATATTGTATTGGGTCTCAAAAGGAAAAAAACACCATATCCACCCACTCCTACCCCCCACGAAAAAAACCACAACCACCATCACAAAAACACAAGCCAAAAAAAACCCCTCAAAACAGCAGAAGCAGCTGCCTGAAAACACCATACTGAAGGAACCTCCTGCTACAGTCCAGAAGACTTAACAAGTTGTAGGGGTTGTCATCATTAACTGCAGCAGCTGTACAGTAGAGATTGAGTCTATTCCCATGTTCAGTCATATGCAACAGCATCATTTAGGTTGGAAATTCAAGTTAGGCCTCTGCATGCTCTAAAAAAATTGTGTGAATTCAGATGTTGTTCCTGGAAAGCTAACATTTGCAAACCAGACTTTACTAGGGAAAAATTTACATTAGGGTATTCTAGTGAAAGACTGATTTTCATTAATGGAATTATCTTCTAACTGCACACATTACATACAAGTACAAATACATCCTTTTCACATTTGATATTATGAGTTGTTCAGCTCAGTATTCACGAAACATACGTATAAGACTAATATATTTATAAAGAGTTAAGCATACTTATGATGCAAAGGACCAACAGACACTTTATAATATTTATAGAATGGAGTTGCTTGTGATTTAAAGAAAACTATGCCTCTTTTGAAACTTACTGGCAAAGGGGTCTGTTTTTGTCATCATTCTAAAGTAGTACAGAGCAGCTTCCCTTCCTGAATTTCCTGAAGTATGTGTGTGAAAGCCTACTGGTGGGTTGCCAAATACTGCTTGTGTATCTATCACAAGCTAAGAAAAAGAAAAAAAAAAAAAAAAAAGAGAAAACATCAGAGTTGACTAGTACCCCCCACTTTTAATTTTTTATACATGTGCTAACAGGTGCAAGTAGAAAGGGACAAGTGTGTTTATTGTAAGCTTATGAAGTCCAATCCCTGACCATTCAAGCAGGGCCATCTGGAGCCAGTTGCCCAGGACCATGTCCCGATAGCTTTTGAGTATCTCCAAGAACGGAGACTCCACAACCTCCCTGGGCAACCTGTGCCAGTGGTCGGTCACCCTCACAGTGAAAAACTGTTTTCTGATGTTCAGGCAGAGCTTTCTGTGTTTCAGCAGGTGCCCATCACCTGTGTCCCTGTCACTGTGCACCACTGAAAAGAGCCTGGCTCCATTCCCTCTGCACCCTCCCTCTGAGGTATTCATATACATTAAGATCCTCCTTGAGCCTTCTCTTTTCCAGGCTGAACAGTCACAGCTCTGTCAGTCTTTCCTCACAGGAATCATGCTCCAGCTTCTTAATCACCTTTGTAGCTCTTTGTTGGGCTCTCCAATATGTCCAGTCTTCACCTATAGTAGGGATCCCAAAACTGGACATAGTACTCCAGATGTATCCTCACCACAGCTGAGGAGTGAGAACCACCTCCCTTGATCTGTTGGCAACACTCCTAATGCAGCCCAGGATAAGGATACCGTTAGCCACCTTTGCCACAAGAGCACATTGCTGGCTCATTTTGGTGTCCCTCAGACCCCTAGGGTGTTTTCTCCAAAGTTGCTTTCCAGATGGTTGTACCCCAGCTGATACCAGGGAATGGTGCTGATCCTCCCCAGGTGCAGGACTTTGCACTTTCCCTTCTTGAACTTCGTAAGATTCCTGTCAGTCCATTTCTACAGCCTGTGGAGGTCGCTCTGGATGGTAGCGCCACCCTCTGACGTATCAGCCATTCTTCACAGTTTTGTGTCATCAGCAAACTTGCTGAAGTTGCACTCTGCCCCATCATAAAGGTCATTAATGATGATGTTAAATGGTATTGGACTTGGCACTGACCCCAGAGTACTCCACTGGTTACTAGCCTCCAACTAGACTTCCCACTGACCACCACACCCTGGGCCCAACCGTTCAGCAAGTCCTATGTTGATCTCGCTGCCTGCTCACCCAGTCATTGCAGACAGTGTTGAAAGCCTGACTGAAACAGTATGTACTGCCCTCCCCTCATCTACCAATTTCATCACAGAGTTACCAGGCTGGTCACGAATGACTTCCCCTTGGCTAATCCATGCTGACTACTCCTGGTCACTTTGTCTTTAATGTGCCTGGAAATGGTTTTCAGGATTAACTGCTCCATCACCTTCCATCACTCTCAAGGGCGATGGTGAGGTTGATCAGCCTATAGTTCCCTGGATACTCCTTCTTGCCCTTTTGAAAATAGGCGTGAGATTGGCTTTCCTCCAGTCTTCAGGCCCTTCTCCCAGTTTCCATTATCAATCAGATACTACCAAGAGCATCCCGACAGTGATATAAGCCAGCTCCCTCAGCACTCATATGTGCATTCCATCAGTGCCCAGAGCCTTATATACATCCAATTTACTTAAGTATTCTCTGACTTAAACTTCTACAAAGCATACACCTGCTCTGCTCCAGACTTCCCCTTGGGTTCCACAGTTCCTGAAGGTCTTTACTAACAGAGATGGAGACAAAGGTCATCAGTACCTCAGCCTTTTCCACATCCTGTCTCACCAGAACCCCTGTCCCAATTAGCAGTGATTTTCTCTAGTCATTCTTCCACTACCGATGTATTTCCAGAAACACTCCTTGTTGCCTTTGACATCCCTTGCCAGACTTTTCAAAGCCTGCCTGGAAATGACTTTCTAATCACTTGTCTGCATGCTCACACTGCCTCTATGTTCTTCCAAGGTTATCTGCTTCTGCGGACTTCCTTTTTATGTCTGAGTTTTGTGACGAGCTCCTTGTTCATCCATGCAGGACCACTGGCATTTTTGCCTGACTTCCTCCTTGCTGGGATGGATTGCTCCTGAGCTCTGAGGACATGATCTCTGAATACTAACCAGCTTTCCCGCAACCCTCCAGGGCTTTATCCCATGAGACTTTCCCATGCAGATCCCTGAGGAGGCCAGTGTCTGCTCTCCTGAAGTCCAGGGCAATGATTGTGCTTTCTAATACTTAGGCCAGGCCCTCAAAGAAAGCAGGCACTAATATAACTAACCAACTGAATAAGAAGTAGATTACATTAGTTTCTGCCAGGGACCATACTGCTTAAAAGAGACCTGAGCTAAATTTGAACAAACAAACATGCTGAATGTCTTTATTAAAAAATATTATCTGGAGAGTCTTAAAAAAACCCAAAACACCTCTCTGCACAAAAATCATTAAATATCTAAAAAGTTTTAGAAGCCAGATATTAAAAATAATGCAATATATCTTATTCTTCCTTAGACTGACATTAACCCAGAATGAGCTTATTGATCATGTATGAAGAACATTTCTTATTAGATCCAGCACTATCTTTCAATTCAAAAGCTTGTTCATGGGTAAACAGGTTCTTACATTATAACCTCAAACTGTCAACTGATTTGTTTAGAGTTTAATTTACTACTACTTTTCTTTCAGACATCTGCTCACCTCCTCCCTCTTTTCTCTCCTCCTGCTCTCTCTGAACCTCATGGCTTTGAAATCACTTTCACATATTAAAAAAAAAATAGGAAAAGGAATGACATTCCCACTCTCTCCCATTTTGAATATGTAATTAAATTATGGGTTTTCTTCTGAAAAAACATGTGCTTCATTACTATATGTGGATACACATCAATACTGAATTCAGACATCACTCTCCAGCCTTTGATTATGTACATCTTGATGAGTAATTTATTTTAAAATATATTTTTTGATATTGCTAATATATAACTGTAAACTTGTTACCCTCCTTCCTTCCCAAAGATTCTCTGGGTAGCAGCCTTCAGCAACTTTCAGAATTATTGCTTTAGAAGACTATAAAAGATTAAACACAAGAGAAGATCAAATGTCTTTCTTGACTTGTACCACAGCATTTGATGTTACAAGAACAAATGGAGGTCCTCAGATTAGTAACAGTGTCAAAAACTATTAAAGTATAAAAATTACCTTTCCCGTTCTATTCTATGAAGGGTCTAACAAAGTCTTTATGTACTATCAATACCTGTCTGCAAGTTTTAATTGAATTTTATTTAGTCCACTACAATAACATTTGCTTCCTACATGTCCTGAATCAAAGTTAAGTATCAAAACCTTTCTGTGAGTCACTACCTTTTCTAATAAAAAAAACATTATGCCTAGAGTCATGGGGTGGGGGATTAATAAAAGAATCTAATAGAGGACAAATACACAGAGCTCTCAAACAAAGAAAAAAACTCCCTCCCAAATCTAAACACTCTCCTTGCACAATACAGACATTCCATATATCTAGCTTAATCCCTAATAATCCACCAACATGAACTGGGGCATACCATTCCAACTACCCAACAGCTTTTTAATCAGTGGGTGGATTCATAATGCATCTGAAGGCCCATTACCTGAGAAATTAAAACTTTTTAAAAAATAAATACAGAGGATAATATTTCATATGCTTGAACAACTGCTGTACTAAGTTCTAAGGGTAGCTATGAAAGACTTAAGCATAGAGATACACATGTAAGTTCACCACCATTACTTTACAGTTTTCAACATTTCTAATATAAGTAAAAAGATACTCCACCACTCATGCAGAGATTTGTAGTTTTAATTATGTACTCTATTATATCAACACTAGAAGTTTCACTAAAGCTTTAATGGAAACTGATTTTCTTCATTTGGTGAAAAGGATAATCTCAAGAAATAAAAAAATCCACAAGTTTGAACCAAAGCAGGCCTAAAAGTTAAAGGCCTTACAGTAAAGGCAAAACTCTAAGTAAAGAGTTATTTCAGCTGCTTCAGTCCCAGATTAATGCAATTTTATTATGCTCTGTACTCAGTAAATGTACTCAATTCATAACCAACCATAACACTGGTGTTTAAAAAAATATAAATTTTATATATATATATAAACACACACGTATAGTCACTTACAAAAATACTTGAATACCCTGTCTCTTTCAGCCTTTCCATTCAGAAGATCCTTGCAAAATGTTCATGGACAATAGCTTTAAAGTATTCCACTTGAATTCACCGACTATCGGTAACAATATGGAGAATACTAGGCATCATGGTAAGTAAAGCATAAATGCATAAGCTATTAAAATACTAAGATTTTTGAAAATAAAAATAATAATAATAATGCTACTTTCTGAAGAGTATGTTTGCACAGGCAGACACAAACTTCCAACAAGTTCTAGCAATAAAATAATACCCGATTTACCCAGAAGATGACAAATAATTTTCAAAACATTACTGCAGTGTATAGGATAGCAGAATATTGGGAGTATTTTTTAAAATTTTTTTTTACAGAAAACTGAAATTAGTTTGGACTGGACTACTCATGGGGTAGTACCTCATGCACAGCACTGTTTTTTCCTCCACATACATCACTACAGATACAAGTGGTGAGCTACTCTCTCCAAAGAAAGGGTTCGTGGAGAATACAACTTTTTAACTTCATTACATTATTCTTACTAGCAACTAGTACTAGAACACTAGTGACCACAATAATTACTCCAATACTGACATGACCATCTGCTTCCTTAGTAAAGATCAGAAAAATTAAAGTGTCAAATTCCTCTAATACTCTTGATTATGTACCCTACTGGTCTATTCCATTTAAAAAAAAATAATAAAAAAAATCACTTTTTCAACAAGTTCATTTGTACATCTTACAGGTGCGAAGTTATCCCTCTAACTGCACAGCAAGTAACTGAAATTGACAGCTACCTGCAGTATGAACAAAAAACCAACAACAAAACATACCAGAGGAGACAACTGTTATGCCCCTTGATAGTTTATTTCCTGCTCTAACTCATGTCCCAGCAACACCACTTTCACCTGTCCTCCTACTATTTACTTCATTAAATAAACCAGTGATGACAGACATCCACGAAGTGAAAAACTGCTGATGAGTAGAAAATGAAGTATAAAGAAAAAATGTTTGTAGAAGAAAGCACTGATAAAAGATCTCCATAAAGAATATTACTAGTCTTCAAGTGAAAACTTCATCAGCAGCTGTTGCAGAGAGGCATATTAATAACAGCTCCAAGAAAGTTAGACAAGAATTCACCAGCTTCCAGTAACATCAGGCAAATGGATAAATATTCTGGAATCAGATTTTACTACAAACTGGCCATACCCATCTTTGACCATGGTGAACACCTCCCTCCTACTGACGGGTGGAGGACGATACAAAAAATATACCTTGGCACTGAAAGTAATATATAGTGCTGTGGTTTTCGGTATGGACTATATCACAGGTGGGCCTCTCCTCTGCCAAGAACATGCTGGCCATTCAGGCTGTATCTACATTAATTTTGTGGCAAATTTAACAATTTGTTACTTACAGGCTGCACAAAACTGGACTTTCAGAAAGGAAAAAGGTGCCACTGCCACCTTAGCAGGCAGCACCTACAGGAAAGCTGTCACCTATAGCAGGCAGTCATAGGAAAGACCCTTGGAGGTCTATAAATGGCTGGCTCTCTCATCTGATACGAGAGTAACAATCCAGATTAAAATACCCCTCTGCCAGAATATTATGCCCTTTCCTCTCTACAGAGCATGTTACCAGGCTCCGTCCTTTCCTCCCGTACACCCTGGGCCTAACTGGAAGCCTCGCCGTCTCTCTGCGCACCGAGGCACGCAACAGGCGACAGGCCGGGCGCGGGGCTCGGGAGGCGGAGGCGCCCGCAGCGAGCGTGAGGCGAAGCACAAGCGTCTACAGACGCGGCCCGGAGACGCGGCCGGGGCTAAGGCAGGGAGGCTGCCCCGCCGGCCCGCCGCCGCCGCCTGGCCGGGCTCCATGGAGGGCCGCGGCCCCGGCAGCAGCCCCCGCACGGCGGCAGCGCCGCCCGCCGCTGCTCCGCTGGCCGAGAAGGCCTGCAGCATCCCCGCCTCAACCCGCCCCGCGCCCCGACTGACCTGCGCCGCCGGTGGGCCCAGGCCGCCGGGACTCTGCAGGGGCACGGGCGCGACGGACTTTGCCTCCAGGCTCCCGGTGGAGGCCTGCACAGACCGAGCCTCCTCGGGCTGCCCTGGGAACTCTCACCCGGCTACCGCCCCTGGCCCTCGGGCACCGTCCCACCAGCAGGCCCCACCGGGTCATAGAGCCAGCTCCTGCTTCCTAGAGCGGCTGTGGCACAGACGCGTTACCGCAGGTAAGCGCCTAGAGTGGCTTTGCAGGAAGCACTCTGGGAGATCGAGATGACGCGTAGAAGAGCTCCTGGGACGGCGTCTCTGCCGGGGAGAAGTGTGGGGCTACTTGACTGACAGACCGCAGAGCAAATCAGTGTCTCAGTTTGCGGACGAGGAGCCAATAGGAAAGGCAGGAGGCGGGGCAGCTGTTGGGCCGGGTAGGGGAGAGTGGCCTGAGGCGGGGTGCGGGTCGTTGGCGGTGGTGCTTCCCAGGCCCTGCGAGCGGTCCGGCATCTTAGTGCGAAGCGGAGCTGAGCGGTGGTTTCGCCACCTTCAGCTTAGCAAGAGCCAGCAGCAGCCGCCTCTGCTTGCCCTGGCCGCCCACGTGGCGGTGGACGAGCTCCTTGCTCGGGGTGGGGGGGTGGGGCGAGGCTGGGTGACTTGGATTCACGGGCAACTTGGAGTGCAGCCGCGGCCCCTGGGGGCTGAGAGGCTGTTGTAGCGTTCACTGACAGGATTCACAGGGCGGTGAGAGGAGAAACTGAACTGACTAGGGAGGGACTGTGACAACAGCCTATAAATACTGCAGGCAGGTGTTTCTCCAGCAGCTTTGCTCCAGCGCTGTTTGCTGCCGGGTTGATGGGTTGGTCGCTGGCGTTAGTGACAGCCAAGGTCTCCCTCATGGGTCCAAAAGTATTCTGGATTACTCGGAAGGTATTGCTTGAATGTATTACACACTTGAGGAAATCTGCATTGGGAAGTTGGTTGTTATGGTTCTAGAAAGCAAATGAAAGAAAACTCTTTTAAAATATGACTATATGAACTGGTTGAGAGGAATTTACAGTTATTAAACATAAAAGACACTCAAATAATGATTTATTTATTTATTTCCAGACAGTAACTATTTAGTTTTGGCATATTTGTGAATACAGATTCACAGGTAATATTAAGGGTCTCAGTTCTTCAGATACCTTGCTGAGGTTGTCTGTGCTAAGGAGTCTGTGGGGGGATTCCATGGGCACATATTGATGTATCCTATACCCTTGTTTCCTAGCTTGCAGGCAAGAAATGAGGCAGCGCTCTGGACTACTTGTGTCAGAAAACAGGATGCGGCCCTTTATGAATATTATGATCTTGAAATAATAGTTTCATTGAATATTTACATGTCGTTTTTCACAGTGGTAAAGCATCTTTAAAACGGATGCCCGACTGTTAACAGTGAGTAATTCCTCCTTTAGAAGAACTGTTAGAAGTGAATAAAGCCAATTCACATGGGTGATTTTGCAGAATGGGGGTTAGATCTTTTTATATGAAAACTGCATTTTAAGCAAAATGAGGTAACTCTCTGTTGAGCCAGGACAGTTTTTTGTTTCAGAGAAGGGCATGGTAGTGGAAAGCTTATGACCACTAAGAAAGGAAAAACAATCACACTGAAATGTTTAGATAGTCTAATACATACACCAAGGTATTTGGGGCAATTTTTCCTTTGTTTTTGAAACAAAACCAAGCAATCATTTATTTCTGCTGAGGAATAATTCATTTAATTGAATTATGAAATTAATCTATTTATTATCATTCATTTATTATTGCATATTTGAATTAGAAACAAAAAGAATTCCTAGTGCAGGGTACTGTAGAGAGATATATCAGCATTTAAAAATCTTGTGAAGGGAGACCTTGTGTGACATGGGCATACCAGAGAAAGGCAACAGAGCACCTGCAAGTGAAAACTGAAGCAATGTGCGGGACTGATGTTGTGACTGCCTCTGGGAGCCATACTTCATAGGTGTGAGGTGTTGTCCAGCCTCTTGCCTGAGTTTTGTACTGATACTCCAGGTGCAGTTGACTGTGTATGTCTGTTAGTTACATGAGGTCTCTCAACAAAAGCTTGCAATGCCTAGTTGTCAGTGCTTGGAATACATACAGACCCTATAACAGGAAGTATAATTGAGGAGTGCTGAACAAATCCCATATGCAGAGCAAAGTTTTGGCATGAGTTCTGGAAGATGAGTTTCAGAGCACTTCACAAGTAATTCTTGCTGAAGCCACCTTTCCTTATTCACTCCAATTACTGAAAGAAACAGTAAACCATTAGGTGTAGTTCATATCTGAAGTTTGTCCTCATTTCTGACACTCGCATTTCCTCCTGCTGTTTCTTTTGCTCTTCTCATATGAAGATTATATGGCCCCCATGCTGCTGAGAAATCTCTTTCTCCTCCAGGAATCAATGTGGATGAAGACAGCAAATTCATGGCTGATCAGATAGGTTTTACAGACTGGATAGCCTTACTATTTTCTAAGCTGGAAAAAGAGCATACTTGCTTAAACTATACTACAGTAGTGAAAAAGGCAGTTTTCAGGTGTTCAGAATGAAATGGTTAGCAAATGAACGTTACCTTTCTCTTTGAAAAGCTTCAGACACCCTCTCCTGCAAGCAGTGCTTGAATTGTGGTTTACTAGCAATTCAGTAATCAAAATCTTATTTGTAGTGTCTTTGTAGCAGACTGCACAGATGAGGAATTTAGTCTCTGCAGTTAATGTTCTTCCTGAAGCGGAAAACTGCAACTAAGAGACTGAAATATAAAGAAAGAGTGAGGGGTGGAAGAAAAATGAAAAGCTAGAGCATACCTTTGTCCAAGGTTTTCATTTGTGTCTAACCTTCCCTGTCATTTCTATCCTTCCAATTCTTTCAGGAGATGATAGAAAAATATCCTCTCAGACTACAGAAAAGCACTCTCAAATTTCTGTGCCACTACTTGAAACGTGGTGATGCTTTTAAAACAGACATTTTGCGTGGCCTTAACTGCTCACAGGTCTGTCCTAAAACCAAAGTAGCTGCTGAGCATACCCAGTTAGTACTGTTCATAAACATTTTTATAATGTTTGACCTTAAGAGTGACCTGAAGATTAATGGATATGTTGTATCAGTTTTAATGGGTCTCTTCTCCCTTGGATGCACACATGTGACTCCCATTAGCCTTAATGGGAGTTACAGTGTGCCTAGAGGTTAGACAAGATCTCTAAAGGTGCTGTTATGCTCTGTTGTATTAACGATCTCATAATTGCTGAGGTGCAGCACCTTTGCATTGAAAGCAGACTAATTAAATCAGTCTAGTATTAAGTTGGTATACTAGCATACCTGACACGTATGTGTGTTTTCCTGTGAGTCCCTCAGTACACAGAGGTAGAGGCCAAATCAAACGTGGAATTTAAATTTTAACTGTGACTTGGCTTCCTTTTGAATATTTTTTAAATCCAACATAACTTAATGAATTGGATTCCTAAGAAAGATTATTGTTTGTGCCAATGCAGAGGAAGAAGCTGAATGTGGTGTTTTATCATTAAAGCTTTTATTGAGAAAGGGGACTGAACTGATTCTTATTTTTGATGTTCCAAATCATACACTTTGAAAAAGGCAGTTAGGTCTAGAGGATTAACATGAAGCTTGATGTTGAATTTTAATTATGGCTTTGTTACTCATTTCTTCCAAGTGCCTTTAGACAAAGCACTTCACCTTTCTTTGATTTTCTGGTATGTAAAATATCTGCTTGCTTCTTAGTGTTGTAGACATAAATTAATATCTGTTCTATGCTTTGAAATGTTAAGATGGGTACATCTAGCTGTATTCTGCTAGCATAATCATGACAGCACAGGAGGAGGAAAAAAATCATAGTACCTACCTGATACAGCCAGCAGAAGCCCTGGTGGAGATGTAGATCTGTTGAAAGAACTGATGTTGTTCCATAGTTTATGATGCATAAGACAGTGCACTGCTGCAAAATCTTTAGTATGGTTTATTGGAAGAGATTGTACAGTAGGGTAAAATTTACATTGTATAGATGTCAGGTGGGTTTTGTCAGTCAAAATAATTATTAGAATTTGAGTGTCACTCTGAAAATTTGTGTGCTGTATTCCATGACTATTTCTTTAAGTTTGAAAATCGACCATGAGGTAGTCTTTGAGGATAAGAATTTGGGGAAAGGAAGATTATTAATTTTTACATTCTGGGGAAAAGAAGGGTTTACATGGTAACTTCCACATTTAAAGTTGATTGGTCTTTTTTATTATTATTTTGTCAGACTAAGTTGTTATATAAACTCAATTTTGTGATTCAGTTGAGTAGGTCTATACATACTTTAGTTGTGACTCTGATATGCTGAGGTTTATTGGAGCCAGCTCTTTACCTCAGCTCTGTAAAAGGGAACTGGGTTGGTAAACTAAAGCATGAGCTTGCATTTTAGCCTCTCTGTTTCATAGCCCTCTGCCTTCAATAACAATTGTAAGCGTTAGTGTTCTGGAAACTGGGATGATTTAGGCATTGGCACTCTTGATTTTTGACTGTAGGTGTTAACTGAAACAGTGCAAGTAGAAAACATATTGGTGATACCATCTCAGTAGCAATTTGTTTGAACTTGCCCCAGGTGGAAAAGAGATTGGTGATACCATCTCAATAGCAATTTGTTTGAACTTACCCGCAGAGTTCTTGAGGATTTTAGAATCTTATAAATCATTAGGTAGTATTCCGTAAAAATTTTGAGTATGCAGAGTATCTTAAAGGCCACTGATTATTACTGTGAAAAAGGTCTGCTACAGTGCATACACCCAAATAATTGTAAGGATGCTGGTAAATCACTCTAGATCAATGATTCCTATATGAAATTAATGAAGAAAAAATAAAAATATGACATGAAAACCTAATGTTGCTTTTAGTAACCTGTACTTCTTATTACCTTTATTTGCACATTTCAAGGATGGAAGAAAGTGGATGGTTAAATGTTTTAGTGGTCTATGGAGAGATTGATTTGATATGCTTTCTCTAGCTTGCATTGAACCCAGCTAGAAAAATGAGTACGTTAGTACAAAAATTGCTGACGTCAAGGTGTGCATGGGAATAGGCTAAAAAGGGCCAGAGCTTGTCTTGACTTCTTTTCTATTTTTTTAGTAATCAAACTTAATCTGTCCTTTTTATTTGTGTTTGGTTTTGAACTGGGACAAGAAACAGAGTCCAAGTCTGCATTCTTTTATGAGTGAATAGTTTGCCCCATTCAGTTCATTCTGCAGCTAATGTCACAGAAAAATGCAGTAGAAATTCAGTGCTCTTCAACTCAATTTTCATAAGCCACAGTTACTCATAGCTGGGATAAAGGGACTAATCTGATTCTGAATGAAAGTATGTGATGGATAAACAGGAGTATTTGTTGAGTTTTGTAGGGTACATATTAATAATGATTTCATTACCATGATACAGACTTTTCAAATTATGGTTTATTTCAAATCAAAGGGCATTATTACCATATATTTTTTTGGCCTGTAATGAAAGAAAAATTTCATTTGACTGTTCGTGTACTTATGTATGCAAAATGATCTATGTTATGCAGATACCTGAAAGCAGGAGAACTGGATTTGAGAGGAAGCCTGTGTTCTGATATCAACAGCAACTTAGATCTCATTGGTATCACATCAGAATAATGTTTTACAGCCTCTGCCAATTTAAAAATCAAATTGGAGCTAGGTTTGTATAGAACAACACATTTGACTGACAGGAAAGCTGTTATAGATGGATGTGATGTTCTATCCTTGTATAACAAGGGGTTTGACTGACGGTTTTAACAATAGTACACTTTCTATCCCGTATATTCTAAATTATTATTATTACAGTACAAAACATTTTTGCACTTGCTGTATATAGATAACGTACACTTTTTGTGTAATAACATTCAAGAAACGAGGGTTTCTTTTATGTCTTAAAGATGATGGCAATTAATGAAGGCTCTGTCTGACACTTAAAACCAATGTCAAGGATTGCTATTGTGGTACATGGTAATGTAAAAACTGTTGGGGTACTTAGCTCCCAGTGAAGGATCAGTATAACTTGACACATGCTATATGGTAGATGAAATAAATCTCCTTGGAGAGCAATAGAAATATTTCTTAAACTGAAGAGCGCCCTTTCTGTTTTATAATCCCTCTTTTCAGCTTTGCAGTTCTTTGCATCACTGCAAGATACAGTTTTAATCTGAAAAATAACTGTTTAAAATGGTAACTTTTAATGCAACAAATTTGCTTTCCGTGCTTTGCAGTCAACATTTCTCTGATACAAGACCTATGATTCTTCTTCATAACAAAAGCTAGACATAAGGAAGGTACACAGGTGGTTTTTTTACTTATTTGGGGCTCTCATTTTCTTTTGGGGAGACCATATTTTAGTAAGTATCTTTATAATTTTAAGGTTTCCACTTTAAATTCTTGGCATCCTTTGTCCCTTTAGATCTTTGCAGCACTATGTACGCTAACTTGATTCTCAAAGCACAGGTGTCTCCTACTTTTTGTAGGTTTTCACAAGCAGAGACACTATAGTGTGTGTACATCGTATTTGATGATATCACAAAGATGAACATTAAAATCTAAACTGCTCTGTAAACTTCAGTTTATTGTTGCATGCAACTAAGGAAGAAGGCATGCTCTTTTATGACCCTGTAATGAAAAATAATATAAAAGTTTGAGAAAATGGGACCATGTTCATCAAAACAGGTCATCTTTCTGATTGTCTAGACTGAGAAAACATGATAAATACAAAGATTGCTTTTACATTTTTTTTTAATTGGCTTACTGTGAAGGATATTTTTCCTAAATGACTGTATTTGGTGAGGGAATTAAATAGATTAATTTTTTTCACCTCATTATGTACTATCAAAGGGATCTTGCTATCTCTGGTTGATTCTGTAAGGTTTTATTTTTCTGTGGAAGGACAAATTCATTATGTGTTTTATCCAACAACAGGATTATTTATTGACTTGGGGCAGTGATAGTGATATTTCCTGCAAAGCACTAAAAAAATCTTTAAAAAAATATTTACCCCGTTACTGGTGGTGCCAACTCAACTCTGTCAGTTTTAGATATAATACCAGTGCTTCTCCAGCAGTGATTTATGACATGAAGGAAGGGGTAAAAGTAATTTGGGAAATAATATTATCCGGTTAGAAAACGATTACTCAGAGAAATTGTAGTTTTGTCAATATAAACTGCTAAGTTTTTAAGTGACGCCAACTAAAAAAAAAATATTCCATGATGTGGTATTACATTGATCTTCACATATTTCATTGTGATAATGCAAACATCTGCTACTTAATTTGAGAGAGTACTAACCATGATCATCTGTATAGGGGCCAACTTTTCTAGAGGTGGTTAAAGCACATGCTTTGCTGACCACTGAAGACTGTTGAGATTGTAAACTCAGGCTGAGTTTTAGTTTCTAAACAAGATGGCACCGAATTGTACTGTACCTCCTCTCCCCTGGCCACATCTGTCCGAGTCCCTGTTGTTTAACACAGCTTTTCTTTCCCTGGCATCTTTCCTGATCTTGCTTAATGCATGTCCTCACCTTACTTTCTGTCCTGACTTTGCTCATTGTCCTTGTAAAACTGTCTCATCTCAGTTTCTCCCCTTTCTGCTGTGTTGGTTTTTGTTGGTGGTGGTTTTTTTTTTTTTTTTTTTTTTTCCCTCTGACCTTTTGTATCATTGTTCCAGTAGCAGTTGTCTGTCTAATCTACCTAATTGTCTTTGGTCTTTCTTCCCTTTTTTATGCTTCTCTTATCTGTGAACTCTCAGTGCTCAATTAGTGAAGGAACAAAAGACAAAGAAGGAAATGTTCCCTTGCTGTCTATTCTTGTCTTTGGCATTGTAACAGCCTGGAACAGAGGCAACTACAAAGGGCTGGATTAGTTCCTTCATCTCCAGTTTGGAGAATACTCTGTAGGGATTTTTTTTTTTTTTTTTATAAGAGACTTTTGATTTTTTGATTTTGGAATGAACTTTCTGCTGAGCATATGCAAAATATAATTTGCAGAGATTCACAACTTGGCCAGAGGTGGGAGGATTTCTGCAGGGTTCATGAAAGCAAAGCACAGTGTTGAGATAGCTCGTCGCATAAGCTTTATTTCAAACCTTTGTGTTAAATTATTATGAGGTTTACTCTTTAAAGCAAAACGTTTCCTTCACTTTTAATAAGGACAAAGCATTTCCTGTGTACCTCATTTTTGAAGTGGATGCAGTATTTTTCTTGAAATTCATATACATAATTTTTCTCCTGGTTAAACAAAAATGAAGAGTGCAGTCTGGGACAATCATAAAACCATGCCAGCCAAAAAGTAAGGATTTGTTACTTGGGGAGCTGAAATACTCAGCTTTAGTTTTAGAACCTGGGCAAAGTCTGATGTCTTTAAACATCCGCTGTAGAATGAACAACACTTATAAATATGTGTGAGGGAAACGTATACACGTTATCTTATTTTTCAAATTAAAAAAAAAACAAAACCCAACTAATCTTCTTAGCAGAGATGTTTTCTCTCAGAATAAAGACCTGATTGTAGAGTCTCATAGATATTTAATTTGCAAGATAGCGTAATGAAAATATGTTAATAGCTTTTTCAATAAGTTAATAGCTTTCAAGTTCATACTAATTAGTTTGTTAAAATATTCTATTGGTAAAATACTACTTTTTTTCTTCCCCCCCAATAAAAATTAAAAGTGTGGCACAGTCTTACAGGGACCATCTTGCCAACAGTAAGGGCAGCATGAGAAGTAATATCAAAATTGTTAGAATAAAATAATAAAACAGAAAAAAAGAAGAATAAAATACAATAAAAAAAAAAGTGCGTGATGAAGGAAGCTGCTATAATTGGCATCAAAGATAACTTTCTGTCATTTTACAGCGAAATCAGAGTGTAGGAGTGGATCTTGTGGAGGAAGTAAGCATTCCTGGGAGCAAACTTTTCATGGTGATATACTTGGTCCCAGGTGTCTTGCATTCCTGACTACCTACAGTGGCAGCTGCAGGGAGGGTGAGTGGTACCCCATTCCCACCCCATCCTTGGTGGCTAGAGTGCCATGGAATTGAAGTATACATCTTCATGTTGATAAGATAACACGTATCTCTCATTTTGCATGTTAATGCTGCATTCTTAAAGTAGTGCAGTGCTTTATGCAGTGGGAATATGCAATGTTTTCTTTGATTTTTTTTTTTTTAATATTGTGTTTCCCCTACATCCTGCCATTGTAAAATCTAGCTTTTTGCTACCTCCCTCTTTATTTTGCATCTTTTAGTAGTACCCTTAGATTTCACTAGGAATTTCTAAAGCACTGTCCCTTATATCCTTATACATTAGGTTCTCTGATATCCTTTGAATCCCAGTGCAATTTTTCACATTTCTTTCTCATGTCCTTTTGAAAACATAAACATGTAGTACCTTTAGCTTCGTTTTGCTTCTCTTGGTTGGGCAAAAGGCATCATGTGCTCTGGCTTATTCCAAACAAAGCTTGTGCTTATCCAAAGAATGCATGTGTGAATGGCCTGCTGGCTTTTGTTAAAGTGAGTAACATCTAAAATCTCCCTGTTCTACTATCAGTCTGTGAACTAATAGATGTTATTCCCACCTTTCTGTCCCTAGGCCTTCCCCATTTATGGAGTACTACAACAGGTGTTATATTTTTGGGAACTAAGTCATGCTCAAATTTGGTAGGTCACTGGATTAAAATTTAAGATAATACAGCCAACGAGATAATTTGGAGTTGGGGAATTTTACTTGAGATAATTTACTGTGAACTAACATGATTCTGTGATCACTGTTTTGAGTGTTGAGAAGTAGAAAATGACAAGCAGTTATACCCACACATACATAAACCTTTGGTTCCCCTGCTGCTCTGGTCCAACTGCACTTACTTTGCCCTGAGTTGTGTTCAGTCCATTGAAACACCTCTGGTATGGTGATTGGCAGCCAGGAACTGAGGTGGTCTGTGTGATGGTTTCTCTCAGCAAATCCATGTCAGTGATTCCTGTGTGGATCACCTGTAAGGCACAGTCTCTTAGGGGTGTCCCTGCCCTGCCGTGGTTTGTGTACAGTCACAGTCCCTTGGGTGTGTCCCTACTGCGTTTTGGCATGGAGTGCCCCATCCCCACCAAGAGTGTTTCCAGCCCTTCACATGTGCCTTAGTGTGTGTTAACTATGTCTGAGCAGGGATGCTGTGTGCACCTCTGGTAAACCAAAGGATTTTTCCACCATTTTTATCTCATTTGGGACAGGCTAGAGCTAGTTTTGACTCACATGTGGCAGTTAATCACCTCCTCCCATACGGGTTACCGCTACAGCTCCTGCTACTTAAAGCCTACAAAATATGCACATTTACAGGCAAAGAGAAGAAGATGAATGAATAGACAGATAACATAATGTGTACCTCTTGTTTCCATACAAAGCTATGGAGAAAAAAGGAGGACACTAACTTTGCTAGGTTTTTTTTTGTAGAAGGCAAGGTGTTTGCATTATCATTCATGGGATGAATGAGATTCTTACTATGAAGGAAGAATTTTTTCAGTGAATTTTAGTCTTACATAGGCATTGAATAGAAGTGTTCCTTTTAGAGTAGTATTAGATAGGAAAGATCAGCAGAGGAATTGCATTTGAGGACCTGTCTCTCTTATATTTTTAATTAGCGATTCTTTGCTCTTACTGTATTACTGTTATAATTCCTAATTAAGCAATTAACTATACTCATTGGGTAAAAAAAATAATTTAGAGAGTTACATTTGGTTCATAGTCCCTAGGAATATGAAGGTCTTGTCAACTTGTGAATTTTCTTGTTAAAATTCCAGCTTTCTGTTCATTCAGACTTCTCTCAAATGGCCTACTTTATTCTGACTAATGTAACACTTCAGAAAATGTCCTCGCTTTCTCTGAAGAGTGTCTCATTTTTAGATTGGTTACAATTGCTTAGGTCACTTTGCTATTATATTTTTATCCTAATAGCATTTTTCTTCTTGTTCTGGAAAGCAATGTCCTGGTTCCATACTTGGTTGAAAGTATTTCTTTTTGTTGATCATCATAAGGTTTCAGCATTTTTTCAGTGACTTAATCTTCAAGTCTAACTCTGTATAATTATCAGATTCATGTGAAATCTGGTTTGGTCAAACATGATTCTGTTTTAGCTCACTTGTAGAAAATTAATATAATCCAATGTTGTATAGAACCTAAATTTTTAAAATATCCAGGTAATAATTATTCATT
This sequence comes from Falco naumanni, assembly GCF_017639655.2. Lineage (NCBI taxonomy): Eukaryota > Metazoa > Chordata > Aves > Falconiformes > Falconidae > Falco > Falco naumanni. The sequence goes on from NC_054056.1 coordinate 83,275,282, forward strand.
ATTTACTTTAAACTATGTTTGTGTTTTGCAAAGGAGACAAAATCCTGTTCACGTGGGGAAAAGGATGGATATGTAGAAAATTATAAATACTTTCACTGTGAGTTAGAAAAATAATTTCACTTATTCCAGTCTTTGTGGCAGTTTATGGAAGGAGTTGAATGAGGCAAAGAAGTTTGAATAGCAAACAGGATTAGAATTGTACAAGGAGTTAAAATTTGTTTTGGTAAGCTTCCAAAAGCTACACCCTAAAGGAAACCATGTTAGTATGTTACAGTACCTTTAACCTGTAGTTCAATCTAAACTTCTAATAAAAGTAAGAAAGCTTGCCCTTTTCCTTAGCAGTTCCTTGGGGCTACATTTTAAACATTTTGATTCTGTTTAGTTGTTTTTATTTCAATACATAATTAACTTACATGGGCATGCTTATTATGACCATTAGGAAGAAAAAAGTGATGAAATAATGTTGAATGATGAGGAACAAATGAATTTTAACTCATGGTAAATGGCAAAATTTTGAATGAAGTTATCCCTTTTTAATGTTATGAGCTTAATTTTTCTTTTATTTTAAATTCATGTGCAAATAAGACTATTTCAGTTCAGTATAAAATGATCTGAGTGATCAAAATAGAGTTTTGTTTCAAATGTTTATTTTTTGCCCATGTTTCTGCAAAAGCTTTGTGTTTACTGATTCTCCAAAATTTTTGCTAAACTGGTTTAATATTATTTTCCTCAGCCCACCATGACTGAAAGAAACTAGAAAACTGACTAAAGTTCAAGAAAAGTATTAATCAAAACTTACAGAAACCTTGAGGAGATTTCTGATGGAAGGCTTTTGTATCTGGTAGAAGGCTAAGCAGATTGATGCATGGTAGGTGAAGTTAGGCAGATTTAGATAAGACTTAATTTTATAGTCAGGGTACTTAACCAGTGGAACAAATGGTATGGGAATATGGTGGGCTCTTCAGAGCCTGAAGTCTTTTGAATTGGAATTGGAGGTCATTTAATACAATAAACTGTTACTTTAGCAGGAACTTATGGATTTAATTTGGAATCATATAATTCTGTTGTCTGTATTATTCAGGAGGTCAGCACAGATGATCATAATGTTTTTTATAGCCTTAGGTTCTATAAATCTACAACTTGAGCTTTTACACGTGTGAGAAAGAGCAAAATACTGGGTTAGCAAGGAAGGTAGAAGAAGAACACAGTAGACCTGAACGTGAACTGTGACAGAAGACCTGTCATTCACTTACTAGATATCTACTCAAAATGAGTGCCGTAGGTGTGTCATGCAGTTAGCTAATGGGAGGAAGATGTTCACATTGAAAACAGGAGGTGAGAGGGGATCTTAAAAGCATATCTACACCTTGCAATGCAAAAGTAAATAGCCTATGTGCAGTGTACTACTAATGAAGTTATTCTGTTCTTGGGACTGAAGCTAGTGTTTCTGTATGGTATTTTAATATGCTATGCAAATACACTAGCTGATTTAGTGGTGTTTCAGTCGTCTCTAACTTTAACACTGCATTACATGGCCTGTCTGCCCTTGGAGTTGCAGCTGGCTTTCGTGGAGGGGTTGTATTTTTGAGGAAAATCTGCGCAAGGAAGAAGTGACAATTGAATGTATAATGCATTTTGATTTCTTTTGGAGCAACTGCATTAATATTTTGTTAGAGAAATTTTGCTTTTAACTTGAGCTGATTAGTTTAGTTTCTTAATGGATTTTGTTCATCTACCTCATATAGTAGCCTTTGTGCCTATGTTGGCTCTGACAGACAAATTCACTTTAATTACTGCTGGTCAAGTCAACAAAAAAGAGTAACTGTCTAAAAATTATGCTAACATTAGTTCATATGACTCAGCCTATCATATTTTGACTTGTATGCAGTCAATAAGTATATAGACTACCGGTGTAGTTAACCATACATGTTTTATCTTTTTAAAGGGAAAAGGTTTGTTCATCAGTGTAAGGTGACCACTCCTGCATCTCTTCAGCCTCTGCAGTATGTCTGTCTCTTAACAAGAAAGCAAAGTACATGGGCTTCAGATGGAAAGAAGGCACTTGTTTTATCCTTCATTTACAGCCTGAGCACATCTGCTTTTATTAGGGCATTCGCAGGGTGTAGTGTAATGTTTGCCTTGTTTCCTGTGGATAGGTATACAAAAATCACCACTTTACTGAAAGATGAGAAACCTTGTCTGTCAATTCACAATGCAACAACAGGTATGAAGGACAGGAGCATGAAGTGAGGGAAAAGAGGTTGGTGCTAAGTACTGGCATCATTGAACAGTGCTTCATCCTATGTCATTCTTCTATGGTGGGAGAGAACTGCTCTCCTCCTTGGGAGGGGCTTAATTCCCCTGAGGTGGAAGTCAGTGGCAAGTAGAGATTAGAGGCACCCATCTAAGCCCTTGAAGAGGAAGCAGCTGTCGGCTGCAAGAAGCAACATCTTTTCAAACAACTACTTCCTCTTGGAAGCAGCAAGAGTTGATAGTCAGTCAGGTCTTGCAGCTTCTCAACCATGTATGTGTATGCATAAACCCAAATGTGAGTACGGGATAATGGGTGTTTTTACAACAGTCTTAAAAAAAAAAAAAAAAAAAAAAAAAAAGTCTTGACTTGCATTTGCATAAAGGTAGTAATGCATACCCCTACATTTAATTGTAATGTGATTTCCTCAAATGATACTTTCAAAATGAAGAGCTAAAACCCCAGGAATCTAAAAAGTAATTGAAATACCCTGAATGGGCAAACTGTTCTTCATCTGAAACAAACTTTATTGTGCTTATGAATTACTAGATAGTGTGCTATCAAAGTGCTGTATCTTTCGTTAGTTTTCTTTAGCTCTAGCTGTGTTGTGTAAATGCTAGCTGAGCTGACAAGTAGCATATCACTCTTCGACATGTGTGATGTTTCTGTGCCGGGACCATTTTTTAGACCTGTAGTAGATAGCTTTGCCAGCTGATGGGGCAGCTGAAATTTCTCTAAAGCTAATGCCCTTGCACACATGCGTTGATCTGGATAAGTTTAAAGTTAGACCTGTGAGATGACTCATATTTTGATCTCAAAAAGTATTTCTTTTTCGCTTTTTCTTAATATACTGTTTACTTAGTGATATCCAGTGCTCGCCTTTGGTGCTGCTGAATGCTTCTCCACACAGTGACAAGATGTATTTCTACTATTAGCTGTTTATGCTTTTTGCCACTAGTGTATTGTAATGTTGGGGGTGAGTATTGGTGATGGATTTAGGAAGATAATGCACCACATAAACATTTGGGCCATTGTAACCCTCAATTCTGGAAAAATTTAAAATGTAAAAAATGTCAAAAAGAATAAAAAAAATAATTTATTGTAGGTCCCTCCTTTTAAAGGACAAATAGCTTGAATACTCGAGGTTAAAATTTTAATTTAAACTTTAAATATATGTTGAATTGGCCAGTTAACTTACAAATGTTACATGAGTAACATAGATGTATTCATCTTCTTATATGGATACATTATTTCTGTGATTTATACTTAGAATTCAATAGAATATCAGTGCGATACCTTCAGAAACTGTGTTTCTTTCTATGAAGCAAAATCAAGAGTGCAAAATAAGTTGCTATACAGCATGATAGTTTTATTCTTTAGTGGCAAAACCAGAAATGGCTAATGTATTTATTGTAATTTCTGTGTTTAAAATGATGAAATTTGTTGTTCTTCCTAATATGCTAAAAATAGGATAAATAATTTTCAATGAGTACTTCATCTTATGCATGCAAAGCCACAGACTTTCAGTTGCATGTTGCCATATATTGTAAGTAATTAAATATTTGTTTGGGGTTTTTTTGTTTGTTTTACTCATCTTTTGTAAGCCTTGCTATATTTGTAAGATTGCTATATTATATGGTGCTTCTCTCAGAATTATTCGTGGAGCATTGAATTAGCAGTATGCAGTAATCAGGAATAAGTACTGTTAAAAAGCACTATAACATCCCAGTTACTTGGCTTTCTTTTACCCTTTGCAGGTGGTAATATAGAAAAGATAAATTAAGTCAGTCATTTTGGATTTTAATTTTTTTTTTCAATTTCAATTTATTTGGTATTTCTATAGTGGCTTGGTTTAGTAAATTTCTTGGTTTTGTGCAGCTGGTAAAAACTTTTCTACCTGTATTGCTTTTTGTTTAGGAAAATCACAAGGTTTATTTTAGGACTTCTAGTGTTTCTCTTTATTTCAAACATGACAGTAGAGATAACCTCGTTATATACCTCTTCCATCAATTTTTTAATATTAACTAGAGATTTTGTTCTGGATTTTTTCACTTACCACACATCTCATATAATTTTGATACATTTTTTTAAAGTAGGGTTTTTTTTTTAAGCTTTCAAATGGAAGCAGGAAATATTTTTTTTATCTAGTACTCTTGGATATAAATTATATATGTATGTAACTAAGGTGAATATTTTAGGTATTTAGTTAAATGTGCAATGGTGTTTATAAATGTGGGGGTTTTTTAGTGCTTTGCACTGTATGAGAGGAGGACGTAACATTACTTTATACTTACAGTGAAAACAAAGTGTCTTGAGATGTATGAAAATATCCCTGTTATAAAAATGTGGAATTTAGACCAGATACAATAAGGACTGTGGCTATACAGGGAAATATTATATCCTAAATTTATAACTATTGTATATCTTTATAAGTCTATGTATCGATATTTTATTCTGAAACAAGCACGGCCATGGACAAACTTCTAGTAATACAAATCCATTGGTAAATTACGTTATGCAAACAACTTGGTAGTATGTGTGCCATGTGCAAATTTCTGTGCACTATGCCAGGAAAAGATCTAAGTTGGCTTATGCTAACAGGTTAATTCTCCCTCTGTGAATATAAAAGAAGGCAAAGTGGTAAACAATGTAAAAAAGCATGTTAACACTGCTATAAAAAGTAAAAAGCATCAATTATTTTATTTTAATTTTGCCTGCTCTACAAAAAAAAATAAAATCATTACTTGATTTTATAGTACTTAATTCACTATTTTGCAAACTTTTCAAAGTAAAGCCTTTATATTTGGGAAATTGAAAGCAATCAATTAAAATCTATAGATTTGAACTGCTATTAAATAAAATGTAGTTCAAAACAAGTAAATTTATTACTTTTAAATGTTCTTAATATGGCATGTTCCTTTTTAACAACAAAATAGAGCAATTGTGGGAATAACAGGGCCCTTAAAAAGAAACATTTGAAGTACTACCTCCAGTTAAAAAAGGTAGACCCAAGAATCTCACAGGTGTTCAGCAGGATCTGACTGTGATCTGACAACTCTGCTCATTTTCTCAAAGCTGTAGAGCTTCATGTGTGGGACAGAAATGTCTGAAGGTCTGTCTCCAACTTTATCAAACTCATACTCAAAACACATTATTTTGTAAATGTAAAACCTGATGCTCTTTCTCCATTATGAATACACAGCAGCTGTCCCTGATCAAAGAATGTTTTTTCTGTTTTTTTTTTTTTTTTTTTTTTTTTTCCCCAAATTTAAGTAATACTATGGATTATGGAACTATAGAAGAGAATTTAAGGGGAAATGTCTGGAATAATGAATGCACTCCCTCTTCTCTGCTGCTTCCTACAATATGTAAATACGACTTGTAAACAGCCTAGAATCAGATTGATTAATGAGGATAAAACAGAGGTAGATACTGCTTAGATTATTATTGTAGCTGAAAGAAACTGTCATCAGCGTACAGCTTGAGAAAACTGGGTTCAGATTTTGCATATTTTAGAAACTGATGAAAAAATTCTGTAGTTTGCAATGGGATTTAACAAATGCTGATTTCACAAATACAAGTCATACTAAAAAGCAGAATCACTGAGGTGAGTTGCATTTTGAAGCTGTTTGTATTCTACTAATGGTAGAATACCTTTTATGAATGGTATACACTAGCACAGTTTAAGAGTCACTGATGTGAGAGAAATTACATGGTTGGGCCTCAGAATTATTTCTTTTCCTTGTTGTTGATCTTGCTATGAATGTTTTCATTCCTAAGTAGGATTTGCTCTGCTAGTCTCAAATGATGAGTAAAGAAAGAGTGGGAGCTTTGGAACCAAACCATTTGGCACTGGAGCTATGTGAGGATTGCTTAATGTGTGGATTGAGGACAAGAGACAATTACAGAGTAACAGACGTTACAGATGGAAAAGGCCTGTTAGATCATCCAGTCTGTCTCCTTACAAATTCAGGACTACTCCCTACAGAACATTTTCCACATTTTGTCCAGTTTGGTTTTAAATATCCCAAATGATGGAGATTCCACTACTTCCCTTGGGATACTTTTGTACTGCGTTGCAGATCTCATTGCCAAGGAGTTTTTCATTATACTAAGCTGCAGTTTTTTCTTTACTTGTTTTTTTTATTATTATTACTTCTTGTAATTTATTTTTCTTTTCAAAGTAATTATTTAATCTAATTTTAAAAATTGGTCATATAAATATTATATGTAATTCTTAGTATCACAGGGGCTGTCTGTGATGCCTCTTAATCCTCTGTAGTGAAACTGTGTATTTTTAGTTTTCAAATGTTTTTTCTTTACATGTCAACATTACTGGCTTCTGATCACTTTCACTGAACAACTTCTCTTAGTACACTTACTTATTTACACTTAGCTTATCAGTGCATGTGAACACCTTATCATAGTGAACTTTTACCATTTCCAGGTGGTGGACAGATGAAGTGTTAGAAAATACTTTGGGTGTATTGGTATGGACCTGTGAATCGGTTTTCCATGTTATTTCAAAGATACATAGTGACAGTGCAACAAAAGGAAGAAAGAGTATTCATAGTTTAATTATTCTGAGTGTTCATGCATGTACCAGTATGTAAGCTATGTGGAAGTAAATCTTAAATGCATAAATGACATTTTGCTGAACCACTCCAGGTATAAACTTTATAGTTACAACATACAGATATAGGTTGCACTTATGTATAGATATAAGTGTCTGTTACAGACACTTATAAACTGATGTGGCATTAATTTGGGAGCCAGAGTGTTTCCTGATAATTGGCCTTTTTCCTGGAAGTTTCTGTGTGATGCTGGTGTCGGGCATAGTAACTCATAAGAGAGAGTAGCTGTGTTTTGTCTTTAAACAGTACAGACAGCAGTTCACACATGTATTTATTATTTTGACAGGTGATTAATTCATTAGGCTCAATCAGCAGTTTGACCAGTTGCCATGTGGCTTTTGAAATACTGTTGACTGTTATGTGACATTAAGAACTGTATAGATGGTTTGGTGTGAGTTATCATTAGGGAGCAGTGGTCAGGCCAATCTGAAATTTACTAACCCTTTTCTTGGAAGTCAAATAAAGAATGTGTTTTCTATCATTGACATTCTGTTGATGTGTTAAAATTAGAAAATCCTGACATTTAACTTACAAAAATCAAAAAAGGCAGGAGGAATGAGGGTCTTTCACCTTCACCAGGTTTTGGACTGTTTGTTGCAAAACTGTTTTCCAGAGCTGTGCATTGTCTGTTCTGAAAGGAAAATGTCCCCATGGAAGCCACTTAATGAGTTTTTTGATGCAGCTTGGCATAAGTTTCTCATGTTTTTTTTCTGTTTCCAGAGATGATGTTTGCATTTTGCCTTGGTCAGGTTTAAGTTTCATGTGATTAATGATTCTAATACCAAACTTGTTTTCATATTCTTTGTGTACAGAATGGACATGCTATGCAGAAATCAACAGCTTGATATACAAGGATTCCAACAACCAAACCCATATCCCAAGAGAGGGTCTAAATTAAGCATACGATGTCACTGATGTGTTGTCATTGATCTTTGTGAATTCTGTGTTAGTGAGTGAGCTATCTGAAATTCTGTCTCTGACTCAGGCACAAATGATGACACAGATAGGGAAATACATGATTTGAATGGCAGACATTAACTTTATCTCCAATTCATATGTACGGAGCTTAATCTACCTTAATTTGGAACACTAGAGCCTTTAGTCTAATTTTCAACCAAGAGGAAGACTTTTCAGTGCAGCTGAAAAGGAACAAGCTTTTCTCGAAACTCAGAACTGGATGCATCTGACCATGCCTGAGGATGTAGCATGAAGCATGGCTGCACTTTCCAATATATGTTATTCAGGGCTCACATGGCATGAGATACATAAGGTGTCTCAGTCAAAGATGATACCCCAAATCCAATAAAGGAATACCATAATTTGCAAGCTGCCCTACCAGTGTACATTGTATTAACCTCTGAGAAATAACCATGGTTCTACATCAGCTTTCTTTCGTGCAATGTTCCTTATAAAAAAAAAAAAAAAAAAAAAAAAAAAAAAGGCAAGAAATTAATTCAGCCTTCATGTTAGGTCGCATACTTCCACAGCCAGCCCAACTCATCACTGGAGAGGCAGGATGGTGCTTTTATTGAACACAAAGGTAGGAGTTAACCAAGAATTCATCAGTGTTCCTTGAACTCCATGTTCTGGAGTCCGTAAGTCTAAGTGGTGGCATGGGTGATTTGATAGCTGTGGCTACCTGAATGGAGATGTAAGTATGACGTGTGCTAACAATCACCCTGCTTCTGATACTGCAGAGAGTATATATCTCACATGCAGTCTGCTTAGCCTGCTCAACTCTCTTTATAGCCACTCATTTGGGAACACATTATTTACTGCTGTCGCCTTCCTGCAAACCAGAAAATAAATTCAGCTATGTTTATGTAGAAAAGGAGGAGGACTTAATAATTATGAGGCAAATATTAATTGTAATAGCAGTTAGGCCTCCATATCACAGTTACTTGGGTCAGACTTTGCTCCATTCATGCCCTTGAAGCACCCTGTCCCGTCCAAACTAAGACTAAAATCACTGGGATGTTGATCAGCACAACATGAGTAGTTTTTTTCGCTGCTGGAGGCTGTAATGAGTTTTGCTCATACATGCAAAGAGGAGATGCCTAGCAGAGCTCCAAATTCCTGACAGTAGGCAGCACTTTCTGTCTGCTCCATCCACCAGTTGAGAAAACATTTTATTTGCTATTTTGGACTGCTTTCCAGGATAGCTCATGCATTTGCTAATCACAGTGGCTCTGTGCCACATCTCTGATGAAGATAAGGCCACCACCTCACACAACCTGTATGAAAAAGCCCGTAACACAATGATGTAAAAACAAGTAGGATTTCTCTTGAACTGTGAGTATCCTGGCATGTTCCTACTGCACATCCTTGAAAACAGTAGCTGTTATCATACTTCTGTAACCTTTTCAGGACCAGTATGTCATCTTTGCAGCCACCTGTCTATGCGTGTATGCTGTTTCTTTCTATCCCCTGAAGCTGCAGAAATGCGAGCACGTTCACTGCAACTTCCTGGACAAAGGGTCTTTTTCTACCCTTCCCTAAGCCAAGTAGAAATTTTCTTGAATGTTACCTTGCATCTTCCAGGCCATAATTCCATTATAACACCTATGTTACTTGGAAAAGGGATGTTATAGCACAAAAAAGAAGTTTGAAGGTCTTCACTAAGTTTAAAGGACTTAGTTTGATATTGAGAAGCACAGTACTTCAGTTATGTGCCACTGGAGAGGGAGATTATTATTAAACTGAATACTGATCCTAATTTTCAGTGATTTGGTCAATATTAAGTATGTAATTTCTCTTCCCAGTACACACTGAAGTTCAGTACTTTGGGTACATTTGACTGTAATTGGAATTCCTCTTGCATCCTGACACCAAAAATGGTGCAGTGACCCAGGAGAGAATTTTGTATGCCCGTGTCCTCCTCCCATTACTCTAATTTTTGATTAAATGGCAGTTAGTAGTAATTGGCCATTACCATTCTATTCCAAATGTGTACATGCACCGTGCACACACGTTTGATTACAAACTACAGCTGCTTCAGTGGTTCTTTCTTATCTGTCTACCAAAAATGGTGATGCTGATTTGTCTTGTTGAACACATATATCCGGTTATTCCTGAATATATAAACAGTTCTGGACTAGACCTTCATGTTGTTCCTTTAGATTTTTTGTACAGCCACAACTGACTTGATTTTACCTAGCTGTCTGGTCACAAAGGCACCCACAAGCTGGAAGTCATAGAGTAATGTCTTATCTGAAGCAGATCCACTTCCTGATCCATCATGTATGCCAGCAATATACATCTGAATATGGAGAAATAAATGAAGTGTCCGTGTCATGCGAGTTGTCTTTGAAAGATGAAAAAACCCCCAACAGCCACTCTTAAAATTAGGAAGTAGAAACTGCAGAGGCATAGCAAGTAGAGCACTTGCCACCAACAGTTTCTGTGAGCAAGTATGATGCATTACTTTATTACATCACAAGCTTTGAAAAAGACTTCTAAGATGCAACAGTCATGGCTGTTAATCGAGCTTTGAAGTGTTGCATTTTTTTCTTTGCAATTTTACCTTTTCCTGTTCTGACTCACTGACTTCTTGCATCCACTGTGTTGCTTCTAAGTGAGCTGCAAGCTGCCTGCTTTGAGTATGAAGCAATTTTCTTGCTGCAAAAGCCTGTCTGTCTGTCAGTTCTTGTTTAATGGGGGCACAATTATTAACTTTAATTATACTTACAGTCCTTAATTACAGTCAGGTGCAATTCTGTCTTGAAGTTCCGTGTCACAGTGGACCTGATTTGTGTCCTGCATTAACTACAATTCTTCATGATGGTTGCCTTGTGCTTTGTTTAAGGACTGGGCTAGTTCCATCTCTTTGCAGTTCAACACAGTCATGTAATTATAGAATACTGATGTCCAGTGCAAAATATTTGCGTCACATGTGTGGTCTCTTTTTCTTCATCTGCAGGACACAGGCCTGCTGTAAACAGCGGAACCATTTTCTGTAACAGTAAGGAAAACAATTTAAGGGTGTAATGTCATAGTTAGCTTAAAGCATTGCTTGCTGTCTGTCTTTCCCTTCTACACAGTAACACAGAGAAGCTTGCTTATCTGGCTGAAAGTCCAGGAAAATGAAAATAATTTGTGTGGGCATGTGATGGCTGCTGCAGCACAAGGAATTTCTGGAACACCTTCTAGAACATTGGGATTGTGGTTTTTGTCCAAGGCAGCACATCTTTGATCAGTTTAATCTACCATGTGTATATTTCCTGTGTGTCCCTTCCTACAGAGTTTATCCTTTTTGATTTTGAGAAAAATACACAACTAGTTACTACTTGCAGTAGATGCTGCTGAATTCATGTTATTATTCACTTCGCTAAATATTTTGTTGTGGGTTACATTCAACCATGTCCTTGCAAATCCTCTATGCCCTGTTTAGACATGGGACAAAAGCAGTGATTATAACTTATGTGTAGTTGCATAGCAAATAAAATGGACCATTATGTGTATTTCTGTTGCCTCTCAAATATATTGAGATTTGAGGAACTTTCATGCATTTACTTTCTGTAATATAATCTGAAATCTTGGAGCAGTGGAGTTAATGTCCCTAACTGTGCATATCAGCAAATACTATGGTTTTAGGTGCTGTGGTTGTTGGGGGTCTTAGAAAGATTCCTGTACTTGACTAAATCAAATAACCCTTTTCTATGAAAAATAGTCCCAATTATTGATATCTGGTGCTTAACATCAGTAGGTAGAAGACTTACTCATTGTTACACATAGCAAAAAGTTGCTTCCCCACCTTTGACTAATAAAACCAGAGCCCTTTTGATATTGTTTATCTTTGTACCTTTTCTGTATTGAGGGCCAAAGAGAGAGAAAATCATGGAAGTATGCCTATACTCATCCTCACTTTTTTTTTTCTTTTTATACCTTTTCAGCTTAGTGGGAAAGTGTTAAAGTTCCTCATGAATGTATGTGAAATAGCTTGGCATCCATGATTCGTTTAGTTGTACCTTGCAGTCCCCACCCTGGAGGGTGGCGTGTACTTGAGCCTGGACCCTCTGCTCCATCCTCATAACCTGTATCTGGCAAAATTCTCAGGTATGTGGTGGTATCATTTACATAATTTAGGTTTGATCTGCTGTTAAATATTTCTATTGAGAACAGAAAATGGGCTGAAAAGAGATTAGTTTTTTTATATTCCCATTCAATGATCATCTTTTGCATTTAACAGTTGAATTCTTTTTTGACCTGAGAGAATTTTCCCAACACATCTTTTTCATAGCTATGCTGTGCACATCATTCATGGTTGATTTTTGTGAATCTTGGTATCTTCTTCTGAGGATGGAATTTGAAAGGTCTAAATTTCAGTGGATGTACATGAAAATGAAACTAGAATTTCTTATGTTTACAGAGACTGCTAGGGTTTTTGGTAATGATGACTTAGGATACATAAGCATGTGTGGCTTAGAAAGTGATTAATATACAATGTTTTGACAGATTTTGCTTACTGTTACTGAAGTTGTTGATGGCTGGTGGTTGCTGTAAAGGTTAAAATAGATATTTTAATATGGTTGGTGAAGGAATCTGTGGAGTAATTTCTCTGTGAGTTGTGAGTTTAAATTTCTGCTGAGTTTTGTGTTTTTTTTTTTTTTAATAAAATATATTCCTTGTGAGTATGCATTAATATTGAGAGATGAAAAGCATAAAAAATAATTCGACCTTTCACTGTTGAAAGCATAAATATTTATAATTTTCTTGGATGGTGTTTACTGGATTTGAAAAGAATTAATATGAATATTAATACTGAACACCTATAGTATGTGGCCTTTTGACCTATGGTGAACTATAATTGTTCTTAATTAAAACACTTCCACATTCTAGGGATTTCCAATATAAATGCAGCCAGATTAAAGTGCACCAGCACTTCCCTGCCATAGAGGAAAGACGGTATCCTTTCAAGAGAGCTTGATTTGAGCGATAGGAAGCATTACATCGCGTAGGACTGAGAAATGATAGTGCTAATGAGCTTATCTCTCCAGTAGTGCTGAAGTTCTTTCCCCATCCCTCCCCCCAGATCAGCAGCAAGGGGGATCTCTTCTTAGCAATAACAAACAGTAAATTATTGGTGTGAGTTATTATCAAATAATTTGTGGTCATGGATCAGGTTTCTGCTCTAAAACTAATGTATGATACCAACCCAAAAGACGGTCCTTGGTTAGAAGTGCTCAAAAATGTCAAGAGCAAAGAAAGGCAGCTGCTCCACCCGTATCATGGTGCTTTACCTTCAGAATTCATTTGCATCTAGCCTGCCCATGCAGTTGGATTGCTCTGTAATTTGCTTCGGTTATTATCTGCTGTGAAGCAGAATGGGAATGGCTACTTGCAAGAGTGATGGAAAGGGTTAGCTGCTGCCACCACTGTTATTCATCTACCTTCCATCAGTTGCTGAAGTTTGATATGTTGTCAAGAAAGATGTCAGCCAAAAGCTAGCTGTGGGATGAATGAGTTACTTTAAGGAAGGCAGTCTGCGCTTACCTATTTCTTTGTTGCTTACCCCTCAGTTATGGGAAGGGATTGGATATTTACTGTGCACACAGAGTACAGTTGAAGTTTGTAAATCAAATGTTGTCCAGACTTAGTGGATTTATTGTGCATTTGCAGATTGACTGCTGTGTGCATATTGTGTAGAAATGCAGGCAGCGGGACTCAAACCTGGGGGAAGGTAGGATATCAACTGAATTCAAACTTGCCACTTAAATCTTGTTCTAGGAGAAAATTACTCTTCAATATACTGAACTACAACATTAGATAGAAATTTTTTCTGCCCATGACTGACTGCTCTTAGATGCTTCTTCTCCTTAATCCCACTGATTTGCTCCACTGCAGGTGTTTGGCTGTCTCTAGCAATCAGTCTGTAATTTAATGGGAATCCTGAACTTGTCCTTTTTGGGTCTAAAATTTGCAAAGAACATCCAGCTTCCCAGCCCCAGTACTTAACATCACAGCTTGGCTTTGAAACTTTTACTTACACTTGGTGTGCTGTGGTTGTTAGCACAATGTTAGAACATACGTATTTTATTGACTGGAGCTGCCTCCAGTATAGTGGAGTTCTCAAAGAAGAGTTGAAGAAAACACCACAAACAAAAACCTCAGCAATTATTAAAAATTACTCTTCATAGGTAAAACTCCCAACACATGCATGCCCCTCGTTCCGTCTGCCTTTTTTTCTCAGGTGATGATCTTCTTTTCAGACGGGCCATTTTGCATGTGCAGGTGTGCAGCTGCTAGGTGGGAGTCCCCTGAGTATGGGACTCTGCAGCTGCCTGCTGCCTGCTTAACCCTTGACTCTCCCTGACCATGTTTGACCTTGCTGTGTGTTGGATTTCAGTTGGATTTTTAAAAATGTTTTCTGGAAAAGAAAATAATACATTCTCTTGTATTCAGGGCAGTATGATAGAGAAGTGGCTTTGTGTCAATAGGTTCCATGAGAAATCTGTTAATCTTTTTAACATTTTTTCTCTAATATAGGAAATTGAATTGTACAAAACAGGTAAAAAAGTTAGACTAAGTCACGTATTCAACATATAAATATTTCCAGAAATGTTTTTTCATAGGACAGAGGCAGGGGATTGTGGAACAGGACAGTGCACTCCAGTGCTCTGTTCTTCCTTGCTTTTGTATCCCTCCTTCTTCTTTCAATCTCTAAATTAGTATTTGATTACAAGAAAACTGGAACACAGAAAAAAATAATATGATCCTAAGTCAGGTTGAGGGAAGTCTCCTTATGAGAAGTATCCAGATTTACTGTAAGAGTAGATACACATTCACATTTTTTGGATACCACAAGAAACAACTTTTATAAGAGAAGAGAGTACCTGAGGAATGGACAAAGTAATGTAACTAAATGTGTAAACAGAGGCTTACTTACAAAATGTGTGTTGTGCTTTTAGAGATTCATTACCCTGCAGCTGTTCATTATACCCTACTCCACTGAGATAGGATAAATGAATTTGTAAGTGCTCCAAGTTTGTTTCAGTACAGAGTGAAACAGGTTCACATAAAGTATTATCAGTAATATTCAATAGCTACTGGGTTTTCCATGTGTTTTGCTTTCTTACCTGAGTACCCCCAAATTAAACTGCATTTATTTAACTGAGTTTTGCTGACTATCAAACCTGTATCTTTTCTTGCCATTTCAAAACCTATTCTTAATGTATTTTATTTAGATTATTTTAGATTGGGCATTAAATACAAACCATACCAGAAAGAGGAAAAATCAAATCCTCTTGCTCAGAAGAGGTAGTAAAATGAGGGCAATATGTGCCAAACCTTGCTTCTAGATTTCACCTGGAAGGATCCTTCCTCTATGTCTTTTCCTTTTCCTAGATTGTGATACAACAGATACATGCAAGATAATTCTGGATAAGCTTTAGAGGATACAGATGGGAAAATATGAAGTGAACAGAAAGGAATATAAGGTGGCTAAAGATTTAGTAAAGGAAGACAACAAGTTATGCTGAAAGATCAATTATCAGACTGTCAGTACATCAGTAGAATTCACTAAGGGTTGTTCTTTGGTGAATTTTGCTTTTAATAATTTGGTGAATTATTTTTGTATAAAGAAGTAGGTGGTTCCTAAAATTTTATTTTCTGATAACATATACTGGTGAAAGTGCCAAGAAAGGAAAAAGCCTTTTTAGGTTAAATATTATTTGGTCACCAGAACAAACTACATAGACTGTCCATGAACTTAGCTGGATATAAACTCTTCAGAAAAAAAGAAATGTTGGAAAAGGCTTAAAAATGGACTCTAATGTCAAGAAGACATAGCAGTTTTTAAGATAGCAATTTATTGAACCATATTATGGGTATAGTATATTATATGATGACATTCTCAGAAGTGTAGCACATAATTTTAGTAAAATTAAAATACAGTCCAATGAAAAAAGATAGTTTATGATATATAAAGCAAAACTCCCAAACTCTGTGACTTGAACTCAGCTGACTTTCACTAAAGTTATGAAATGTTCTAAAAGTTCAGTTATTGTTAACGTCCTGACAATAACAAAAATGCAAAGTTGCGATGTTGAATGAAATATTACAAAGTGCTACTTGTTTTAAATGAGTTTAAGGTTGTGGGTTAAAAATAACATATTAAACTATTTGAAATATCAGATGTGACCATTTAAATGGAGGAGGTATTTAATACATAAGTCCAAGGGACCTATTTTGGGACTTGTCCATGCAACCTTGATTGTGGCATTTGTTTGTTCATGTCCTACATATTTTCCTTTTAATATACATATTTTTATTGAATTATTATAAAATTGTGTGTTATTCATTACTGCAATTACTCTGCATTTTGTTTTTTGTGTAAAAATTACATCGAGCTGTATTATTTATATTGTCGTTCCAGTGCTGACTTCTGCAGAAGGTTATGTCTTTTTACTGCTTGTTAAAGCCAAGAAGAAAAAAATCATTGATATTTGTCTGTACCAAATTCTTGTACACACATCAAGTAGAAATAAATAAGATAAAATAGCCCCAAATCCTACTAAGAGAAATGATAGTGCTTGATAAAGGCCTTGGGAATTGCAATAGGTACAAATAAACCCTCCAGTCTTGGAAATGATCAGTGGCAGGTAGGCAGTCTCCTTTCGGTTGTATTTCTTCTATTGTTCTGGTATGGACAATTACCATGTCAAAGGACTTAACCAACTGCTTTAAAATGTCATTAATTTTCTTAAATGAAATGTATCACAGGAAATAGCTCCAGTGCTTAATTTCAGAAGCTTGGATAATACACTGTGGACCTATCTTGGGACAAGCAGTCCTCTAACATTTTGTTTGCCCTTGAGATTTAGAAGGAATCATATCTATAGTATTCATAATAACTAGCAATTTAACCAAGTTCAAATTAGATGTGAACAAATGGATTAACAAGCACCTCATTAAAATTTTAATTTCCATTTCATTTATCACTTTTAATAGAATCAACTCTGTTTCAGGGTGGGGGAAGATTCATTTCCAAGTATAACATTAATTTCACTTGTTTTTATCAATAGCTTGAATTTTTCTATAAAATATATGTTGCGTAGTTTCGAAATATTTGACCTGCACATAAAACTAATACATGTTTAAAGAGTAAGCAAAATCTAGATTGATCTAGTAGATGTTTTTTAAACTAATGAACTTTACAGTACTGTTGTCTGTAATATTTTCCTCTAAGTGTTAATGTGTGCTTACTTGTAATGATTTTAAGAAAAATAAATGAATTTAAAATAAGCACATATTGAGGAATTATTTAAATAATTTCACTGAAAATATCAGTGTAAATATTTCAGAAGTAAATTCTGACTTTTGAACTTTACATTCGGATTGCAACTTCAAAGCAATATTTTAAAGTACTTTGAGTTCCTTGGATAGCATATATCATTAACATGTGCAGAAGTTTCATAATTTAATGTTTTCCTTCAAATACAGTTGTTCTAAAGCTCCAAGTTGAATATATCTATTATTGAAGAATGATTTTATATAAAAATATATGTCTTAAAAATGTGTTTTATTAACGTATTTATTTTCAAGAGGAAAAGAACATGAATTAGAGGAAAATAATAATTTTATGTTGTGGTGGTTCATCTATCCTTTGAAGTTCCTGTATTCATTTGTGATGTGTTCCAGGTGTCATGTGGCAGTTTTTTTGGTTACAGAAAGTTTTTCTACAGGCATGTTTTTCCTCAAATATTTACTTCATGTTCTTTTCTATTTTGCACTGACATATGTTATACTGATCACTGACAGAAGCAGAATAATTGTTTAGGGCTTTTTTTCTATGTAACGCCAATATGAATGTCTAATTCTTAAGTCTCTATAAAATAATTTAGAGAGGGATCAAAAACACTTTAAGTTATTACACAGCACATGATAGAGCAAGTAGGTTTTCACTGTAATGGCAGGCTGTGTGCTTGAGAGAGAGAGAAAGGAAGAATGGGAATGGTATTTCAGGCACTTGCAAAATTCTTCTAGCACACATTTTGGGCAAGAGAGAAAAAAAAATATGAATGGACAAATGTCTGAATAAGAATCCAAAACAAAGAAGTATGTTGCTTATTTAAGATGGAGGAATGTATGTTAGGCTTTTTGGATGTCAGTGCAGTTCAAGACTAAACAGTAATTGTCAGGGTTTTCTTGGTGTTTTGTTTTTTTCCCTAAATATATATATTTAAATGTAGCTTCTCTGTAATATTGTAATCAATTTTAGACAGCAGTTTTTCACTAAATTGATTGGAGCTATGGTGTAAAAATGTAAAACTGAATAGGCACCTGAACATTCATTAAGATCTTAAAAAAACCCCACAAAACAAACAAAAAAACCCAAAACCAACACCCCCCAGGAATTCATTAAAAATAAAACTGATCATTCTAAGAGTAGCCATCTACCATAGTAAAACATGAATAATGCATTTCTAACTGTTTTTCAGTTAAAGTTGTTCTGAGAACCCAGGAAAACTAGCATAACTGGTTAAGAAAGCCAGAATTCAGGAAAATGTTCTTATTTCACATCTGAAAGATAAAGAAGGATTAAAGATAAAGAAACCTTGTGTAAGTGCATACATACATGCATGTGGTAGTGCTGTTGGGTTGCTGCTGAGAGTGGTTGACTACTTTTTCCATGGAGAACTGCATGAGTAGGTTAATGAGGACAAAAGGTTGTCTGGATTTAAGTGATGTTATCAGGTTAGATTAAATATGTTTTGAGGCCTCTGTTCCACTGCTTCAACAGCCTGACTTTTTCTTCTGATAAATTCCTTTCGTGTTTGGACTTCTGTTTAGCAAAAGAATAAGTAGAATCTTTTTTTTTTTTTTTTCTCCAGTCTTCTTTTTGTTCTTGAGAGTTTTGTTTTGTTTCGCCACAAGTTTGTGTTCTGTGCAGTTATCTCTCTGGTATAAAGATGTCTAGTTTCATTTACCTTGATGTCGCCCTAGGTCCACAAATTCATCTACATTGTACAGATGCAGAGCTAATTTATAATAGATGCAATTTTGTAAATGTCATGGTTTCACCCCAGCTGGCAACCAAGCACCACACAGCAGCTGTGGTGGGACGGCAGAGGGAACCAGAAGAGTAAAAGCGAGAAAATTTGTGGATTGAGGTAAAGACAGTTTAACAGGTAAAGCAAAAGCTGCATGCACAAGCAAAGCAGATCAACGAATTCATTCACCACTTTGCACGGGCAGGCAGGTGTTCAGCCACCTCCAGGAAAGCCGGGCTCCATCACACCTAATGTTTATTTGGGAAGACAAATGCTGTCACTCTGAACGCCCCCCTCCCGCTTCCTCCTTCCCCCAGCTTCATGTGCTGAGCATGACATCACATGGTATGGGATACCCCTTTGGTCAGTTGGGGACAGCTGTTTGGGCTGTGTCCCCTCCCAACTCTGGGGCACCCCCAGCCTGCTGCTGGTAGAGAGGGGTGAGAGACAGAAAAGCCGTTGGCTCTGTGTAAGTGCTGATCAGCAGTAACTAAACCAGCCTGGCATTATCTGCATTGTTTCCAGCATGAATCCAAAACATAGCCATGCACTAGCAACTATGAAGAAAATTAACTCTACCCTAGCCAAAACCAGTGCAATAAATCATACCTTGCTGTACTATTTCATTAAGTAATGTTTTGACATGTTCTAATCAAACTTTTCTTTCTAACTTGTTGGAGACAAAAGAATATGTCAAGGCACTAAATGGTACTTTGACTTATTAAGGTAAATTAATTCAAGTAATTGCTATGAAGGTAGAAGACTGAAGTACAGGCTAAGGTTAATAAAAATAATTTAGACATTTTATTTATATATATACTTTCTGTTTCTGTCAGGATTTACATTTCCCAGAATGCCATTTAGCATGGATTTCAACTAGTGGACTGAATGTAACTGAAAACCAGGCATATAGCTGGAAAAGTACAAATAACTTTTTGCTTCTTTTCCAGAAGCTAGTTTCCTCCTGTAAAATGAAGTCACAGTTTATTGAAAAGATGTCTGGGGGGGGGGGCAGGGAGAAGAAGGAATAAAAAACAAATAAACCCCAAACTCAGAGAAGAACAAAAGGAGTCTGTTAAGACCATTTGCCTGGGTATTTTCAAAGACACAGTGTTCGTTGTCTTTCGGCCATTAAAAAAATCACATGAAAAAAAGCAATCTTTTAAAGAAATGTCTGTATTTTACGAAAAGGCAGATGCCGTGAATAAGCATTTCTGTTCTGAGTATTTCTGTTCTGTGAAGTATTAATACACAAGATGATGATGAAATATTGTCATCAAAGGCAAGTCTCCAACACTGACAGACATTTTTTAACATCCTTGTGATTGAAAGACTCAGAGCACTTTTCTTCTTGTATCTTTTAGCATCTTAATCAAAATGTCTGAGGTACACAGCTGAACGCTTACAAAAGTCTAACTAGTCTCTCGGGGCCTAGGATGGCTTGCACATTTGTGATGTTATTCGATGGATTATACATTAGGCCATTTCAAGCATTGTTCCAGTCAGTAGACAACCCAAAACCATAGTGCAAGGTGTTTTTTTTAATAAAAATTCTAGTGAAAAGATTTCTTCCCACTTGAATGAATGAATCACAATGATATTTACATAGAAATGCTCTTCTAATGCTTCTTATGCCTTAAATCTTTAGATCTTGAGTTTGATCATGCAGGCCAGTTTCAAACTTGGAGAATATCATAGAATCATGTAATGGTTCAGGTTGGAAGGGTCTTCAAGTGGCCATCTCCCTGCTCAAAGCAGGGTAGGCTGTAAGTTAGATTTTATCCAGGCTGGGCTTGAAAAACTCCAAGGATGGAGTCTGCATAACCCGAGCCACCTGTTCCAGGGCCTAACTGGCCCTTAGGGTGAAAAAAAAGTCCTCCTATTTCCAGTCACAACCTTGTTTTTTTCAATTTAAATGTTTATACTGTGTCATAGGGTATGTGCTCTGATCATCTTGGTGGCCCTCCACTGGGCATAGCTCTTTTTATCAATGGCTTTCTTGTAGTGGAGGAGGTGGCAAAATAGGGTGTGCTACTCTAGGTGCCAGTAGCAATGCCTTGGGATAAAGGGCTGAAGGGGAATAATCACTTCCCTGACGTACTGGCTGTGCTGCATATGGCCTAGGATGGTGCTGGCTGCCTTTGATGCCGGGATACTTTGCTGGTTTATTTCAGCTCAGTGTTTGCCAGGACAGGTCTTTTCCAGCAGATCTGCTCTCCAGCCACTCCATCCCCAGCTTGTAATTGTGCAAGAGGTTCTTCTTTCCCAGCTGCAGGGCTTGGCCTTTGTCCTTTTTTAATACATTATAGTTTGTGTTTGGCCATTCCTCTAGCCTGTCCTCTGACTAGCATCCCCACCCACAAGCATGTCTACCAGACCCCCTCCAGTCTGGGGTCATTTGCAGACTTGATGAGAACACACTCTGTTGCCTCCTCTGGGTCATTGATAGGGTTGTTAAAAAGGAGAGGTCCCAATAAAGGCCGCTGTGGTACTCCACTTGTTGCTGGCCTCCAGGTAGAGTTTGATATACTAACCACTACCCTTTGAACCTGACTATCCCACCAGTTTTTTAACTGTCTAGTTGTCTGTGCATCCAGACTAACATCTTGTGTTGGATACAAGAATATTGTGGGAGACAGTGTTTAAAGCTTGCTGGTCAATAGTGGATCCCAGACACAGTTTAAATGTCCTGGAACAAAGAACAACATTGATGCCATTCAGGACTTTTCCATTGTTTCTGCCTGGAAAATAGTCCCTATCCTGATGGGGAAAATAATGACTGTTTATATAAAAACATACGTGTTTGAAGCCCAGTTGTTTATGAGTTGCAGATAAGCTGTTTAGGACTGGTGCATCACCACTTGGAACAATTTGTTAGTGCATTATCTCTTGATAGAGATAGTAGACTTAAGATATACTTAAGTATGAAAGCCTCCAGTTCATCCCAAATTTGTTTAAAAGCTGTTGCCTGATATTCACAGATACTGAGTTTGGAACAACCCATAGCAGAATAGGAAACTTCCTGACATGAAAACGCATGCAGGAGAGAGGAAGTGTTTTGCTTCTGAGAACCTGAAAAATCTATGCACTGAGGTAGTCTTCTTGCTGTTGTTTATTCTTCCATTATTACTTTTAAAACAAAAGCAGTACTCTTGACTTGCTTTTCACCAAATCAAGGCATTTTATTTGCTGCATATTATTTATCTGTTTTATGAAGGCCTGGCTTATATTTGTTTTCTTGTTAGAAAAACCCAGCTTGCTGAAACATAAACTTTTTTTTTTTCTTTCAGTATGACGGAACCTCCATTAAAATAAATGCATCATTTTGTCTTGACATTCACAGTATTTTATTTGGATATGCTAACAAAGAATTTGCAGCCTCTGTTTATGTCAAAATGGCCATATGTTTTCGTTCTGATTGTATACAACTGTGTGTTTTTACCAAAGCCTTATTTCTTTCCAAGCAGCAAAACTCACCCTTGTAGAACTCTTTATATTGTGTTTATGTAGAAGGTCTATTTTCAAGTCTCATATAGATAGTTAAACAAACAAGCAAGTCAGTAGGGTTACTTACCTTTCAATAAGTTAATTTTTTCCCCAGTTGTTTTATACAGGTATTTTCAACAGCCTGCTTCGTTTTATCAGAGCTCAGCATTTTACCATCTGAATTGCAGATGAAGAAGGAACTAGATGATGGTTGAGATTGCTACGGGTTTTATTCTTGTGTATACATATGCTACAGAAACTTCTGAGTAAGACAATGAAATTCAGAAATTATTTGTGCACCATTACTGTGACACTCACATAGATATCCTGAAGGTCCAAGGTTAGGTCATGAGACCCCACCTGGACTACTGTGTTCAGCTCTGGGGCCCCCAGCATAAGAAAGACACAGACCTGCTCGAGCAGTTCCAGGGAAGGGCCATGAAGATGTTCAGGGAGCTGGAGAACCTCCCATATGAGGGCAGGCTGAGAGAGTTGGAGTTATTCAGACTAGGGAAAAGGAGGCTCCAGAGACACCCTATAGTGACCTCCCAGTACTTGAAGGGGGCCTACAGGAAAGATGGAAAGGGACTCTTTGTCAAGGAGTGTAGTGATAGGATGAGGGGTAATGATTTTGAACTGAAAGAGAGTAGATTTAGAGTAGATATTAGGAAGAAATTCTTTACTGCTAGGGTGGTGAGACACAGAACAGGTTGCCCAGAGAAGCTGTGGATGCCCCATCCCTGGAAGTGTTCAAGGCCAGGCTGGATGGGGCTCTGAGTAACCTGGTCTAGTGGAAAATATCCCAAACCACTATATTTCTATGGTTCCATAATTAGCTTTTTCCAACATACATTTATAATATTATAATCCTATATTGCAGTGAAGGATTGATAGTACTAGAGAAGGTATTTAGAAAGATTTAGAGTTTCAAGACTGTCACTGTCATTTTTTTCCAGATGGCGTAAACAAAGCAGGTAGCTATTTAGATCATTTGACTGCAAGCTGGATGAGAGTTATGAGCTGTAGCTCAGCCTGGATTCGCTGAACTGTTAGCTGACTAGTGGAGCTGTTCAGAGAAGGTGACTGACATAAAAGCAGCTCATGCTATGGTACACTGGTATGATTCAGAACAGTTTCTTTTCAAAGTATTCCTTATCCATATTTGTCTCATATTTATTAAACCCAAAATTTATTTTTTAATTTATATTTTTAGTGGCTTTCAAAATGTCACCTTAGTGTTGTCATGGTAGAAGAGAGCAGCAGTGTTTGATTTGTTATTGTTGAAACCACTGACATGCTGAAAAACTGGTACTGTCTCCATAAACCTTCCAACATGACTGATTCTTGCTACAGGCTTTGAGCCCGTGAGAGCGGCTTCGGTGATTACCTCTCCTGTGTCCCTGCAGTTTTCAAGGCTGGATATATTGACAAAAAAATCTTCAAGAACTCTGATGTTAAATCCAACCATACAAGTTCATGGTTTTCTTTTCTCTTGGGTTTCTTTTCTGCCTGTGGTCTTTCTCAGTCTTATTAGCACCTTTGTTTTTTACTGCCTTACAACACTTGGCAGCCAGGATGGTGGGGAAGTATTGATAAAGGCAGAGGAGAAGACCTTTAACATTAGAAGTTTGGTGTTTTTTTTTTTTTTTCTTTTTGAAATTATGTGGAAAAATGTTAAAATAAGAGTGAAATGCTTAGAAAGGGTCTTCAGAAAGTTGTTATTGGCTAAATTGTCTGGCTGTTTAGTATTTAGTTGTTTGGGGCTGCTTTGCTGCTGTAAAACCAGTTATGTTTTTGTTGTTCAAAGCATGCCAGTGAACATAACCACAGAAATGAACTAGTGTCGTGGTTTAACCCCAGCCAGCAACTAAATACCACACAGCCTCTTGTTTACTCCTCTTTCCCCACCCTGCACCCCCAGCAGGATGGGAAGGAGAATTGGGAAAAGATAAAACCTGTGGGCTGAGATAAAAACAGTTTCATAATTAAAATAAAGTAAAAAAACTACCACCACCACCACCACCATTAATAATTGTAATGAAGAGGAGACAGAGAGAGGAATAAGACCCAAGGGAAAACAAACCCACAAGTGATGCACAACACAATTGCTCACCACCCGCTGACCGATGACCAGCCAGTCCCCCAGCAGTGACTGGCAGCTCCCATACAGCTCCCCCATTTATATACTGAGCATGACGTTCTATGATATGGAATATCCCTTTGGTTAGTTCAGGTCAGTTGTCCTGGCCCTGGTCCTTCCCAGCTTCTTGTGCACCTCCTCGCTGGCAGAGCATGGGAAACTTAGAAAGTCCTTCATCTGTAGTAAGCACTAAGCAACAACTAATACGTAAGTCTGTTATCAACACTATTCTCATAATAAATGCAAACCGCATCACTGTATTAGCTACTAAGAAGAAAATTAACTCTATCCCAACAGAAACCAGGACAACTAGGAAATAAAGATTATTCTTTGTATATTAAGGTACTTAAAACATAAGGAAGTTTAAGTTCAATTACTTGCTCTTTTTAACAGGCTTTATAGTCCTTTCCCTAGCTGACCTGTGTGTTGTCCAGTGTAGTAGGACAAGATCTTTCAGGTCAGCATTGCTCTTCTGATTGAAGGTCTGCCAGAAATCAGAATAGAGTTGAAGATCTGTTGGGTAAAGTACTACAAGAAGTATCACAACTGACTGGGGAAATAAAATCCATAATCCAGTTAATTCACATTTTTGTTTCATTTAAAAATGTGCTATATTAAAAATGTTAACACAAGAAGGGTTATTTCATACATGCTTTGAGTTAGGCACTGAACAAAATACACGTTACTGAGTCATGGTACTACTGATTGACCTGCAGGATGTGTGATGAAGTGTATAGATGTAATCAACCATGTATTTATAGAAATGTGTGGCAAATTATTAGAACAGAAACATTTTTTTTTACCACTTAGTCTATAACGTGTGATTTCTGTCATTATATGAGTTCCTGTGAGAGAAGTTGTAATTGTAAGAGAGTTTAAAACAATCTTCATTTGCTATTACAAATATTTAAATTTCACAGAAGGGCTCATTAAATTTATAACTATTGTGTGAATTTCCTTATTATATTATTAATTTGCTGTCTTTCATTTTATTTCCTATAAAAAGCAGTCTTCTAGTGTCTGGTCTAGCAACCTATGACTTAATCATTAGATTTATACTTTCTGTCCTTAGAGTGTTGAAAGGTCAGTGGAATCAAAAAACATTGCCTTTGGCCATCCATTATGAGTCATAGACCTACCCTCCTTTGTTGAAAGCAACTATCAGACTATCTAAGAGGTATTCCTTTTAAAGTTGCAACACTTACTTTGTTTCCCTCATAATCAGTGGAGTAAAATCTCCCAAGAATTTGGAGCTTCTAAGCAATTTGCTGAAACAGCAAGTGATCTGACTGACCTTAGCTGCCTATTTTGCCAACTCTTTGAAGACAAGCTGTTTTTAAGACAGGCAGTGTCAGGATAATATGCATAAAAATCATGTACTTCTTTAACTATAGCTTTAAAGAAAGAATGTTAGTATTAGAAATTCCTTGTAGCATCAGTCACTAAACACTATTTGTAATTTCAATCTCCTATTAGAAATGCAATTCCTTAGTAAGTTATTTCCTATAGAGATATTTCCTGAATTAAAAATGATAAGACAAGGCAACAAGAAGGATTTGTTAAGACTTTATTAAGGACTTGATAGAACTCTTTGCTGCCAATGGTCATCAAGTTACTACATCAATGTAAATATCCATACTATATATAATCTGAAGTAATATTTGGATGCTACATCTAAGTATGTCCTCTAAAGAACATTCTGCCGAAGTGCAAGGTTTGATGCTTTTATCTTGGAATACGTGGCTTGTATGCCGATTACCCTAGCGCCTAAGACCAGCGTTGAATGTACTAACTTAAGTACATTGACCCTTGCACTCCAACCTTCGGGGCACTTCTGGTTTACAGTCTTAACTGTCCGGGGACCATATAACAGTTAAAGCAAGGAACATGCCAGCTTTGCAGTGGAGTGTCATCAGCATCAATAAAAAGCGCAGGAATGCTATAGATCAGTGGTAAACCTTAAAAACATCTACATACAATTCTCTGCCCCAGTTTCTCTGCCAAACACTAAAAGGCTTTGGGTGCTATTCAATATTCTTTTATGGTTCAGATTTTGTGTTTTTCTTTCCTCCAATTCAGTCATCTCCTTCCAGTGATAAGACCAAGTGACAATGGCTCTAAAAAACCTCAACAAAAACACCAAACCACAAAATACTTGCTCAGAACTCTTTCTCCTGTTGTTTATACTAGGATTTGTTATGTCACAGTTTGAGAGTAAGATTTCTGCTTTCTAGTGGAATGTCTGACAAATACAGTAGTGTCATCTAACTTTGAAGTTAGCCCTGTTTTAAGTGTGGGGCTGAGCTAGATGACCTGAAAGTGTCACTCCCAACCTAAATTATGAGACGAAAGACACTGAAAGGGTATTTCAAACTCCCATTCGGCCGGGTACCCTCATCGTTCTGTGTTAGCAGAACTTAATGTTTCTCTCATTTAGGTGTGCACTGTGATGTCTTAGTTGTACTATTTTATGTAGAGTCCTGCTTTTGCACCGTTTACCAAAAGGCAATAGCTTTTGGTCAGAGGACTTATCTAAACTACTTACATTTTTCCCAATTTATCTGTGCTCTGTTAAGTCTCTTAGACCAGTATCATTAGATTTCTTAGAAATAAAATCTCTAACATTTATATATGAAGTGGAAATTAAAACCATTGCATGTATTTTCAACTTGGGAATCAAGTTAGATGACAGGTTTGGGAAAAAAATTATGAAATCTTAATGAGAGTAGCATCCTGATAGCCTTATATTTTATGAGCATGGTAGCCTGTATATTTAAAACAACTTTTAGATCTTTGAGGCCTGTGTTGAAAGGCCAAATACCTTCGTTCTGTAGACCTTGTAGCTGTTAGCGTGTAGTTATTTGAATTTTTCACTGGATCACACCCAAACTCTCAAAGAGTGGCCAGTTCTGAAGGGCTGGAAATATTATAATAAAGCAAGCATAATGTGATTTCTTTTCGGGTAATATTCTCCAAGCTCCTAGCAATGTTCATCTTAGTTACAAGTAATATTACTGTGTTTTGTAGCCTTTAAACTTTTATTCTCTGTTTTTCTTATTGAGCTACTTTTTAAACCTTTAAACCTGTATGCATTGGTAATTACTACCACACTTTAATCATTATGGTAAAAAGAATAGTATTTTCTTGTTTTTAATAATTTTGATGATTTCCTTTGAATATTTTTATTTCTCTTGTTAGTAGAATATATAAAATATTCCTTGCTCTTTCTTCAAACTACTTGTGACTTTATAGGTCTTTGCCACATCTCTTCTGAGTTGGTTCTTTTCCAGATGGACTTTGAATTTCTCTCTGGCTGTCTGGAAGCTGTTTTGTACCTTGTTTACCCTTCATTTGCATTTTGTAAGGTTAGGTATTGTTTTATGATGAAAAGCAGTAGGACCAGAATATATGGATGTGCAGGAATGAGTGCTGTAAATAACTACCATATCAATGGATGGAGTCTGTTTAATTCAACGTTCTGCTCCAAAAGGGATCATAAGAGGTCCTTGGAAAGGAGAAAAAAACACTCAAGTAATTAATATGTATCCAGAAGTCCACAATTTTGATCTTGATTATAGCCTTTGCTAATGTGTCTAGTATGACATCTGGCTTAGAGATCTGGGTTTGCTGAAATTTCCCTGGTACCTTTTATGAGGGTAGTCATTGCTTTTGTTTTCCTGTATTCCTGTACCAAAGAAAAATAAAACTTTACATACTACTTTTAATAATTCAGATTGTTCATTCCTGAGTTGTACTAGAGTATGTGGATGAATGCAGTGCTGATCCTGGTGACTGGTTTAAAGTCCATTCTGCCTGTTTGTACTGTCACCTCGTTTGCAGCTCAATTTGAGACAGACCCTCTGTTGCAGCCTCTTCTGCCCCCAAATGGTTCTGATACAGTCATCTCCTTAGCTGCTTCTACAACAAATGCCAGTGCAGAGGCCTCCTTTGGCTGATTTGTTATGACTTTGAGTGCTTCTGCTGTATCAAGGTTGTCAGCTGGTCTTACAATCTCCCTGCCAGATTTTTTTCCTCTGATGTTTTGGAATGAAAAAATTATCATTAGAAGATTTGATTCCTCCAGCTAGTTAAGATAGATTGGTAAGATCTCTGAGGTTTTTGTTTTTTCTTCCCCTTCACTTGTTTTGTTTTTTTTTTTTTTTTTTTTTTGTGCTTTTACTTTTAATCTATTAGAATTTATTTCTGTTTTCTTTGTTAAGTACTATTTTTGCTTTTTTTTTTTAATTGCTTTTTCTTTTTTTTTTCAATTGCCTCCTTTGCTTTGCTCCGTAGTCAGTCTGACATCCATAGTGATATTTGTTCTTTAGATCAGAGAACCAGACGGTACACCTATCATAGTGTCCATGGTAAAAAACTGCCCTTCTTGTGGTGGGTGGTGATAGCTAATTTTTTTTTTTTTAAAAAAAGATTATAATCTTGGCTCCAAATAATTCCTTTAAATCCTGTATAGAATAATAATAGTGATAAGTTCAGCTTTTATGGCTACATCCATTTTGTTTTCCAGTGCAGATTTGAACTTATACTTAAATTCAATGTCATCTTCCATTTATATTTGATACCAGAACAGACTCTGACTTTGGAAGAGTTGAGGTGGGTAGGACACACATATGTAAGAAACAGAGAGGAAACTGGCAAAGTTCAGAGTAAGGAAGTGGAAAGGAAGATCAAATGAGTGGAAGTGAGAAAAAAGGAAAAAAGTGAAAGTGAAGAGACAGTGGATGTACTGCATGGTGGAACAAAAATTGTATTAACAAATCATGTATTGAACAATATCAATGACATAATTCTTTAAATAATAGAATCCAGAATATATCCAGTGAAGTACTAAGCACTGAAGTATACAAAATTTTAAGTGCTAATGCATATAAGCACATAAAGCCTGAAGTCATGAAACAATGATTCAGCTGTAAATCAGTTATCTATCGCAGTCTCAGACTTAATGGAGCTGGGTAGTGGGAGGTGCAGCTTTGGCCTCCCAGTGTCTTGAAAAGCTGTTCCGATCTTTACGGCCAGAAAGGTATAGAGCTAGGTTGACTTTGTTTTACACATTTTCTAAATTATTAGGAACAGGGATGCACTTAATGTAAGTATTATCACTGAGTTTTTATTTATTTTGGAATTCAATAGAAGGAGCTTGCACCTATGTTTTTTGCGTTATTAGTATATTTTAGGGCAAAAATGAAATTTGATGCTACTGGGATTATTTCTGTGAAGTGTTGAGTACTTTTTGATGATGCCATCGAAGATTGAAGCCTTTTAACAAACTTAATCAAAGAATCTGAGGACACAGATTTCAGTTATTGATGAACACAGTATCTGTAGAAGTCACTTATCACTGATAAAGATTAGATGCTGTTAAATGTATCAGTATATACTGCTTCTAGAACAAGCAGACTTTACAATCAGCAAGATATTTTTATGAAATAAAAATGTAATTTTGTACTGAAAAGCTTTTGCTTCTTGAGTGAAGTTCTAATCTGAGTAGTAATAGTAAATTCCCTTTTTCCTGTATCCATTGAATTTAAACATCTGCTAACTGGGCTGTATGTGTTAGTTACAGCTTCTACCATTAGAAATCTTCAAAGAGCTTCATGAAAATGAAGACTACTTCCAGTTTCTTATAAAAAATACAGCAAATGAAAAAAATTCTTATGCATTTCATATATACTGAGCTACATGTGATACATACATAGGATATGTAGGTCCCTAATGTATTCTGGTATAGAGAAGTGCATATGAAGAGTATTCCAAAGTAACCATTATAAGCTAGAATAGGAGGAAAATAATTTTGGCAGATGGAGGGATTATCCTTTACATTCGTGATTGTTGTGCACCACATAGATATGATTGTGCTATAATAGAATCTATAATTGCTATGATTTGGATTGACATCTTGGATGCTATTGTAAGATAAACAATAGATAATGATGGCGACAGAGACCTTGGAAAAATTCAGGTAGAATTAGGGTTAGAATTAAGTATTGAGACTTTAAGGATAGTAGAATATTTTACTACTTACAGCTGTAAATTTTATTTTAAAATCTGCTGTTTCTACAGTAAAGTGAAAATACGCTGGTGGATGTTGTTTCCTTCTCTTTATACTGCTAAACAACCGTGGCAGGGCTGACTTCTATCACTAGCTCAATTTTGCATGTGAAATATCCCAGACCACAATGAAAGTAGTTCTTGAATTTTCTCCAGTAGAGAAATACTCTTGGATCCATGTTGGTACACCTGGAAACCTCATTTCCTTCTTGTAATATTCCATAATACTTTCTGAGAGGGTCCACAGACATTGTCTGGTTTGCTTGAACCTTGATTTAACAGCACAGAGTTTAAGTAGTGAACAATTGCATTACTGACAGTAAGAATTCAGTTTATGGCTATGAATCAAGTCTCATGAAAAAAGGAGCTTTATGAAAGGTATTCAGAGTTTTAAATGGAAGGAATATCATGAAGTGAAATTAGTATGCTTATGCAAATGACCTAGCTATGACTTCATAATTTGTAATGGTATTCAGTTAGGCAGTGTTTACACTTGTTAATGACTACCTTTATGAGTGATAATTGATCTTGCTCATTATCATATTAAATCCTTGATCATATGTCATTAGTTGGGAATGTAATAAATGGTCTGTTTGATTTTTAGTGTAATGAACTAATTAGACTAATTAAAATCAATATGTGTGCCAATATTAGACTTTGAATCCAAATGCTGCTGCTGTCTGCTGGCTAAAAATCAGCAACTCAGTAAAAAAGTGGCCTAATGCTGATTTATGAGCACTTGATGAACGTGAGGTAGAATAAATTGCTTGTAGTGGTAGAAACAGCATTAGTGAAGTACAAGATACTAAGTGCATTGTAAGGTCAGCAGTAAGGGCATACTTACATGTGTAGTTATGTGGCACCTTTAAACCTTCCTGGTTGATTAAATCATTCTTCAGAAATTATTCAGTATAAATATTGTAAGTGCATTAATCTATAAATACAATATTCTGTGTATGTGTCTGGATGTACATGCAATTGATTGCTCTCTGTGTGCATATGTGTTTATGTATGTTAGAATATTTTGTAAATTTTAAATTTTTTACAGCACTTTTATTTTTATAGTAATCTGTGAATATACCAAATAGGTCACCCTTTCAAATTTAGTAATGTACTGTTATTGCAATGTGTTGTTCAACCATGGTATCCATTCACTTTTATGTTTATGAGGAATTGTGTTTATAAACCCTAAGGGAGACAGGAACACATCCTGTAATTCTGTAATGACCTTTTGGAGAAGAAGGAAATGGCTACTGGGAAATGAAGGGGAATAGTATTGCAGAATTTGCTATCTTGTTAGTATAAGCAGAAAAAAATGGGTGGAAATCCTTTTGGCTCCAAGAACAGATTAGAAAAAATATTAGGTGATGGGGAGAAATATGCCATGTTCTTATTTTCAATAAAAAATGTTTGTAAGTCAAAGTTTTAAGTGCAAAATATATATTATTAATGTCCATGTTTATAAAAGGTCCCCCTAGATACCTCACAGGTTCTTTGTGGAGCACCTGGTATTTTCAAAATATATGGTAGTATGTCTATTTATTGATAAGCAGTGGACAGAGAGGAGCTTTATTTTGTCAGTCTTCCACTATTTATTTTGTAGTAATTATATGTTTATTTTGTCACTAAGAAAGCACATAAGCTGCTTGCTGTCTTTTTGGGTGGTGGGTTTTTGTTTTGGTTTTGGTTAAATTTTGCTGGAACAGAGACATTCAGAATTAGTGGGATCTCCATCCTTTTTTTCCAGCTCTCCTACCACACACTTAACAGGTACGGTGTGGTGTTGAAGACAATACAGAATGGCAGAGGAGAATCCGGTACGTTATTTCTCACACCTTGAGGATATAATTTTACATTACAAAGTTGTCAGTGTCCCAATCAGTAAAGCAGAATAAATGATATATACCTAATTTCTAACTAAATAGTACTAATGCTAAGTACAAAAAATTGGTAATGTAAGTACATAAATATGAGGAAACAGAGCTCAGAATCTTACAGCTCCCAGGCCTAAACTTAATCCCTGCGATTGTGTGGCTTTTGAGGAAGTACCTCTTCCACTTAAGTCACTGAAAATGTGGGTGTTCAGACACTCTAAATTTCAGGCTTTGTAGGAATAATCCCTTAATCATCTGACCTAATTTTGATGATGAATATTTTAAAATAGTGGTGACTTATTAATAAGAATTTCAGAAAGGCATGATTTGAAATAGGTGTCAACTCTAATTTAAACAAGTACTTGAAGAAAATCTACAGCATTAATGTAGACTTAAATTGATAGTAGCCATTGAAATTTAATTTTTTTTCTTCAGCTTATATACAGAAGAGAAGAACTCATGTTCAGAATATATACTCATGTACTGTACAGTAAGAATAAAATCTGTTAAAATGGTTTACCTTTTTAGTGGTTGCTTTTAGTGGTTTATTTGAGACTTAAGGCTTCGGAATAATTTATTGAGTGTTTTTCACTAGTAATTCACTAATTGTTAGATTCAGTAAACCCAGTAATTATTAACGGAAAATGCTTAACCAATTGTCATTGCCCACGATATTAAAAAGTTTAGTCTTTGGATGAGATCGGAACAGAAACTTGAAAATTATGTGTAGTAATCTAAATATGGGAGAGTGTGTTGATCGGAAGCTTCATTATGGTAAGAGCTATGTATAGTTCTCAGATACAGTGAACAACTGTACGCAACATGCAACAACAGACTATACTTAGTATATGCAGCTTGAATCCCAGAGAAAATACTTCATTTTGTGCTTGAAGCAGTATACCCTGAGAACATAAATGAGATCCTTTATGTCGGAGATGCATTCAGTATGCATATTATCAGCCCTCTGATCCAAAGCACATAACCAATGTCCTTGATTCGTATAAATGTACTGAATGCCCTGAGGAGCTGTGTGGGTTTGAAACATCTGACAGTTGTTTGTGAGGTGGCATGAGTTCAAGTACCTTTCTTAGCAGCAAGGTTGGGGGGAGACACTTCTGCTAGGGTTTTTAAATCAATTTTTCATCCTTCATTTACTAAACTTGAGAAAGCAACTTGTTTAAAATGGGGTGTCTCTCCATTAGTATGGTAAGTGCTCCACCATGTATTTCTTCTTGTATGAGAGAAACAGAGAATAAAAAGAAATATGTACAGTTTAGCTGAATCTTGGCCCAACAGAAGGCAACAGAAATTTAACCCTTGACTTTAGCTTTACTAGACTGGCTGTTAGCCAGAATGCGTGTGTGTTATGTGTCATTACTCTTGCTATTGTGATGTTTAATGCCTGATTTTGAACTTTGAATTTTCCTTGAAGAAGTTATTCTGTGGAAAAGAGGTTACTATTGTTGATTTTTTTTCCCTTTGGTATTACTTTTTTTTTTTTCCTCTGTGATAAAAAGAAGAAAAGTTTCTGAGGATTTTTGAAAAAAATCAGTGTTACTTTAATTCCTTCTTTCTTTTAGTAGTAGTTCTCCTCATAATCATAGTTCACTGACTTAAATCTTGAACCTTCTGTGAGGGTGTTTATCTAGTTATAATAATTTCAGCTTTCTTTTTAATTTTATATGCATGGTATATTTTGTCCTTGCACAATACCTTTCTTATTGGAGAAATGATGGATTTGCATGGTAAAGATAAAAAGGATGGGAAAAAGGGGTAAGAGCTGTATCAAAAATAAGTCAGTGCTGCACCCTCCTTATTTTGGGGGGTCTAGATGGAAAACTATTAATCAAAGGAGAAAAGCAGGAGAGCTTGCTGGTCCTGACTCATCTGGGAACTAACTAACTTGGCTCTTGAAGCCTAGAATTACCTACCATCAGTTAGGACACACCAGGAGACAGTGATAAGAACAAAGGAAAGCCACATGCCTGGAGAAAGGGCAGCAAGGTTTTTTATTTGTTTACTTTTTCCTTTCGGGAGGGAAGAGTCTCCAGTCAGATTTTCCTCACAGAGTTAGGGAAACCAAAGCTATCAGGTACAAAGGTTTCTTACGCTTTGTCTCAACTCAGAGGGAGTGTTGCTTGTGGAGCATCTTAGCAAGTGAGTTTCTGTGTTGCCAAATAACTGTCAACCAGGCCTAAGAGCTCTTGTGCCAGACAAACCAGGACTGTGGGCCTGATGCTGATAGACTCTGGATTTTAGGAAGGGCCTTTTGATCCAGTGACTAGGTCTTTGCCCAGCTTACCTCGTAAATTGAAAAGGAATTCTAGTGTTTCCTGGCCATGGGTCTTAGAAAGTTTTGTGTTTGGGAACATATTGTTATTAAAAAGAAAGCTGCAGCGTGACGTTTTAATTAGCATCATGTATCTGTGTCATTCTTCTGTATATGAAGCACTGAGACATCTTCACTGGTTATCTGTTACGTTGCCTGAATTGCACTCCTCGAGAATTAATTTATTATCTAAGAATGTCTTCATGTACTTGAAAACATTCCTTCAGTTCTATAACACAATTTGTAACAAGAGCAAATTTAATCTAGGCTACTGTTATGCCACCTTTGTATAGGCCTTTTGAAATTCCTCAGATTTTAGTTCTGATCCAGTCTGGAGTTAGGAGCTAGCTGGTGCCTGTAGTGGTCCTTCCAGTCAGTTCTGAAAAAACAGGCTACTTCCTTGTAGCATATGAAATATTATTTGCTGGTGCTGAAGAAATAAAGACCCAAGTGAACAAAAATAAACACTTTTTACACCCACGGCCAGCTCATGCTTTGCCCAGAGAACAGCTTAGGTCTCGTTGGTGTGGGTTGCCCTATGCTGACAGTGTTGATGCCAGCACACTCCAGAATGGGCCACCCACGGTGCATAAGGAACAAACTGTACTGGTGCTCAGCCACACACAGCTGTAGCAGAGCAGGCATGCCTAGTGCCCACCCTCTTGCGTGTGCCATTAAAAAGGAGCCATACACCTTGCACACCTATAGACACTATCTAGATTTTTTTATCAGTGAAGGCTTTCTGCTCTTTCTGCTGATACTGGTGCTTCTCCTTAGCAAACGGTGGCAGAGAGACACGTCTTATCCAGATGAATGGTTCCAGGTGAGTGCAGTTTGAAGGAGTAATTGTGCCTTTAAGGATCTACTGCTCCTATAGACCTTCAGTTCATGGTCCTTTGCCTCGGGTTCCTCTGGGTTTTGGAGTCATGAATCAGATGGCTGTCCTTGTAGGGGGGGGATTTAGGGTAAAGGAAGCTATTACCTGGTGAGGGGACTATTAAGTCCTGCATATTCGGAATAGTTGTAGTTGGCAGCCATTACCCCCTTCAAAGTCTTCTGCTGCAATCTGTTGCATTTTTCTCACAAGCTCACAAAAGATAGAGGTGCTTGTTCTGTGGAGTGTGACAATACCAGACTCCCAGTCAGCTGTTAATCTGAGATAGATCCACTGTAAGTCTGGTTATAGAGATATGCAATGCTGTGTTGCAGATCTGCTGCTGCCTCCCTTTACTGGTTATGTCCTCAAAGTTGTCTTTAAATGCACAGGGGGCCATGGACATTCTAGCTATTTATGAAACCTGTCACGTGGTCTTCACAATTACATCATTTGTAGCAGATGGCTGTTATATATTTGCCAATAGGTGGTGTGGCTGTTGGTGCAGGCTGTGCAGGATGTTTGGCACAGAGCACCACTTGCCCAGACAGCACAGCCCAGGACCTCAGACTGTCAGCTTGGTCCTGCACTCCAGCAGGGCTGTGGTGGTGGGATGGCAGCCCTGCAGAGAACCCAGGGCTGCAGGCAGCCCCATAACTGAGTGGGTGCCAACACTGAGGTCATGTGAGCATCACTGCTACTTCACTAGCAAAATCTGTATTGGGAAGCTGCCAAACTTCATTCTGGACTTTTTGCAATATGCCTGGCTGCTCTTGTGTCTAGCAGACCTGTTGTCTGCATCAGAACTAATACATGAAGATATATCTATATCTCTCTCTATATATGATTGTACAGTGCCACCTGTACATCCAGGTTACCTGTAGCTCAACAAGTAGCAAATGGGCCTTTGTAGCCAGTGTCAGCTACCTGCAAGCACCACATGTACTGTATCAACAAGGTCTCCTATTAAATTCTTCTCACATCTAGACAAAGCAGAAGCAAGAATACCTATCCCAAGCTCTCTTCTTACATTCTCAAAAGATACAATATACCCCTCAAAATAATACTTGAGGCCACCAATAAACATCTCACCTGTTAAGCACAGGCAGTAACTCAGTAAAGCTCCCTGGCCTGAAAAGGGGAAGTGAATCAGGTGTCCTGTATCCAGTTGCATCCTTTGGCAAGGCTGAAGTGATTTGGGCTGATAGCAATCCTTAGATTTAAGTGTTACTATGGTCACTGAAGGCAATTGTGTCTGTTGTGTCTTGTGCATGGCTTTGGGGTAATTTATCCCTGGCAGTTATTGTTTATAAAGCTGGAGCTGCCATATTTGGCAAGATGCTGGTGTAGGTATTCATATGAAAGACTGCCTACTGCAACATGCAGTGCCTCAGATCCTCTGAAATTTTAGCATATATAGGTTTTCATGAGCCAAGAAAATGGCTTAAGTAGTCTCTATCAAACTGTGCTTTTGCTGCAGGTAGCAAATTGAAACCTGATAATTCGTTTTTTTTTTTCAACTAAATACTACATATGCTTTTCCACTGAATATTTCTAATAAAATCTTTTTTCTTTTTAATGCACATGATGTTTATATGCAACTTCTGACTCCAGAAGTGCAACGAACCATTAGCAGTCTGGTGATGTATTAGTAACATCTGTTTCTTAAGATTACTCCCTCCTAAAATTAGTATATTAACTACCTACCTGTAGGAAAAAACTCTAACCTAAACCAGAACCAAACTAATATTAAAATATCCAATTAGTTACTTTCTTATGAATGCCACATAAACTGAGACTATGTATGAATACAAACAAATCTAAATCAAAGATATTAATTTAACACTAAAGTCCTATGCTAAATATAAATTTCACAAATGTTACCATATACCTGTCTTGCAGATAGAGAAGACAGTGTCAGAAAAATATATTTGAGAATGAATTTATATATGAATATATGAAATGTATTTTCAGACGAAAAAATGACATAAATGGAAACATCTAACTCAATTTCACTGATTTTTGTTATTTATAAATTTTGCATCTATTTTTAATTAATTCTAACCATATATATCTTCTTTGCAAGAACTTACTTCCCAAAAATTTCTAGGGAAAGCAAAGTTATTTGTGTAAGCTTTCTAATTTGTGGACAATTTTTTACAGATATTAGTATAATCTTATTAATAAATTTTAAACTAAATATATTCTAATTGTGTTTATAATAGCATATGATACTTTCTTTTGTATTCAGCCCCCCCATAGTCATCTTTTTATGTGAGAATATAATATCGATGAACAGGTAGTTCAAATAAGACAATATGTAAGAATAAAACACATTCTATTTTTTAAATTTCTTAAAAAGCATTGGATTTGTATTTTTATTGCTAAAAGTTACATGATAGAATCTTTTAAAGGAATCCTGAAGAAACTACTCATTCCATCTTTATGCAGCTATGAAGAACATGAGAGAATTTTTCACAGTGCAGAAATGTATCTGCCTTCCCACTATGTTTCTCAAGTTCTTAAAAAATTAAACCCCAAAGCGTATTCTCTAAAATCAAAGAGAGATTTAAGTAACCAAACCATAGTTACTGGAATTAGAATCCTGATTCACAACAGAAAATAGTCTGGGATCTTTCATTGACGTATTTAGGGTTAAATTGGTAATTCAAAGTACTGTGTGCCTAGACACTCAGAAATTTGGGTACATTCTGACTTCTAGGGCTTTATCTTTGTTGCTTTGTAACTCATAATAGTAAGAAAAGATTCAATCAAATTGACATAGGAAAAATAAAGTGTGAAAATCACTCATGCTAAGATTTTACAGTTTTCTTCAAGAAAGGATTTCATACTCTAGTGTACAAATATCCAGAGTATCACTTTCTAATGCAATGTATCATCATATAACTTCATGTAAAATAAACCCTGAATTGAAAATAAAATATGGATTCTAAAGAAATGCTATAGGTATGTTTTTCTTCTTTTTTATACAGTTGTACAGAATTATCTTGGAAAGTAGTTTTACATTTATTCACTTTTGGTATCGTTTTTAATTTGCATCTTGCTGCTTGATGACTGCACTTGATGGGTACAGTGTGACAACAGGTAATAGATACAATAACAGTAAAACAGTGATCATTACTGCTGGGACTAGAAACCCCCATCACTGCTTTTTTTAGCTTTCCTCAGCTGGAAAGTTTTGACATCTGCTGGTTTGGGACATAGCTGAACAGCTGTCAGCAGTGGGGTAGCTGCTTTCAGCAGCAGTTGGCGGGATGGCAGGGTGCCAGCTTGTACCATCTGTGCGCCTGACATTTCATTCTAATTAACAGTAGGGTTAATTGTTCTGGCAGGCTCAAATGTAGTGTCTAACATTACCCAAGGGAAACATGTACAAGTGCAGGAGTGGCAGGGAGCTGGGGACAGCGTTGCTAACAAACCTATTGAGGGAGAATGGTTAACAACTACTGATGATTTTACTAGCTGGCCACATGCAATAAGGCTGAGGTATTTTTTTATTCTGATGAATTATGCCAAGCCTGTAATGATGTAGAAGAAATCAAGCTTTGAAAGGCTGAGACTGCTGCCTTGGGGCAATTGAGAGGGAACAATTTGCATGTTATTACTGCATATTCATACCTAATTGTGTTAGGCTTTGCTAATAGAGCAGAATGACAGTATGAAAAATCGAGCAACTGCTTTATAGCCAACAAAGCTAGTGTTTTTTCCCTACACTATGAGTGCTGAATGATCATTTAGACATTTAGTTGTTCAATATGACAAGTCTACCATTTGTTAGCTTGACATATAGTAATTTATAAAGGAGTATTCTAATTTTACTTTTAGTTTATTCTCATTTTATACAGTATTCATGGAAGCAATTTGAATGGGGATATTCATAGCTATTGTGAGTAGCTGCGATTCAAATAAAAATTTTGTATGAAGTATTTCTATTGTTTTATGATGTATTAATTTTAATGTTTAAATAGCTTTTTCAGATGTTAATATAACATAAATGAGAAGTTGATGAGAAATCTCTATTATGATCATGTTGCTACATACTGATTTAGCTAATGTTTTTACATTCCCATCAAGACCCCTATTTCTAGAGTGTTGGGGTTGCAGGTTGGTTTAAGAAGTTGTCAAGAAACACCATACCTGGTCTATAGATTCTAGATCCAAAAATAGTGATACACTCAGTTTAGGCTGAGTTACAATCCAGCACGTAGATGTAAATATCTCAAAAGATCAAACAGAATGCGTTTTTGTCATGTGTATTTATGCAACAGTACAAAAATAGACCTACCTCTTCAGGAAAATTGTGCCTCAGTTTCACTCTAAGTTATTGATGGTATACTCTTCCAAATTTATAAAATCTCATTTCTTATTCCCTTATTTCATACTGTTCCATAGGCATGACTAATACTCTACATTGCTGTAAATCACATACATTAAAATATTAACTGTCTCTGAAAAAATTTGAAATTAACTAGCTTAGTTTCTAAAAATACTGAGAAAAGTTGATAGTGATACCGCACACGACACAAAAAAAAAGGAGAGAAATAAGATTTTTCAATAGCTACTAAGTGATTTTGGGATCTAAATTACTTGAACATGTAGCAGGCCTACATTGCACAGTGTGCTGATGGTAAACTTTTCTCAGAGGGAAGTGGCCTTAGTTCATTAGTGTATTGGTTAATCTCAGAAACAATAGATGAGATTCTCAAAACCTGGACACAGCAGAGCAGATCAAAAGAAACTGAGCAGGAGTTTCAGTTGTTGGTATGCTTTATGGTTGTAAAATTAAACTACATTTTTAGTATGCTATGCTGGGTGAAACTTGAGATTCAAAACTTCATTCTATTATTTATGTATTTATTTATATCTATATGTGTGCACAAATGTATATATATAGTAAATATATATATATTTATATATAAAAACCAGATTTGATTGATGTATAAATATGTTTATACAAATGTAATGCTTTCTTCATGGAGGAGCATTGTACTGTGGGTAGTTTATACTTGGGTTTGTATGTAGTCAGTAGAAACAGTTGTCCTCCATCTACTTTGTTTATATGCAAAATATTTCCAACATATAATTAAATTATTTCAGTAATATTTCTTTTCATTACTAGTACTGATATGTTTTATGCAAGATATTTAAATATTTCAATCTGTTCAATTGGATACAGTTTTACACTAGATTGCTATGTAATTGAAGTGTATGCAATATGTTTACATTCTAAAACTGTGGTTATTGGTCAGTATTTTTCATTTTTTACTTTAGATGTGGAACCTTACTGCTAAAACTACTTTCTATTTTTCTTTTGGGTTTTTTTCTCTTTTTTTTTTTTTTTTTTTTTTTTTGTGAGGAGATTCTGATTTATAAAGAAATCAGATGTTGAGCCTCTGGTGTTACAATTGCAGCAATGGACAATGTGACTGCTACAGTAGGAATGACCTTAACACAAAGTCTCATGTGAAAAAGACATCTCACTGTATAGATTTATAGTTTTTACCTTTTAGATAAATCAAATTATCTTAATGCTTTATTTCCTTTCAAAACCAAAAAAGACTCAGCTGGTTATATTTACCTGGATATTACAAAGAATGTCACTGAATATATATGAACATCTTTAACAAATCAACATTCTGAAAATGCCTAGAGCTAATGTAATTTAGTATGCATGGAAGAAGATGCTAAATATATTGGCCTTCAGCAGAAAATAATAAAATGGTTTGATTAGGTTTAATTTAATTATTGTTGCAAGTGAAAATCCTCTATTCCTGCCTTCTCTGTCCTTCAAAGAATTCCTCATGGAAGAAAAGCAGTAAAAAATCCACTTACCATGTTGCAAAAAGGCATGTCAGTCAAGGCCATTATGAGGTCTTGTCCAGTCATTTCCTTGTCTTTTTTTTTTTTTTTTTTTTTTTTTTTTAAACTGTAACAGCTGAACTTCAGTTCTTTGCAATCTATACTCTCAATATATATCTAATCTGGTGCCTTCCTGACCTCCTGGTGGAAAACAAAAGTAGAAAATCTGCCAAGACTTTACAAGACTTAAAAGTTAAATTAACAAAATGCAATAAATACCATGTTGGTTAATGTTGCTCTTTCAGGACTCATCAGAGAAGATTCTTCTACACTGTGATTATTCTTGATTTGTAGTCTGGATGTATTTGACTCCTCCTTATTCCTTCCTGCAGGTAGGTGAGCTCTCCATTATACATTTCCTGTACTAAATTCCAAATATCAAAATCATAGGAATTTTTTGTCATCACTTTCTGTACAAAGCAAATATTTCTAGCCAATACTATTACTTCGTTTTCTCAGTATCTCTT
Source organism: Falco naumanni (assembly GCF_017639655.2). Lineage (NCBI taxonomy): Eukaryota > Metazoa > Chordata > Aves > Falconiformes > Falconidae > Falco > Falco naumanni. The sequence goes on from NC_054056.1 coordinate 83,317,273, forward strand.
AATATAATTTACCACAGTGTTAAATTACTAGGTAATCCATATGCTCCATCCTTTCTAAACAGGTTCTTGGAGCATTTTTTTTCTTACTCCTTTCAGTAGGTTCCTTTGCTTTTCAAAGCATAGAAGTTAATATCTTTTAATCATTTATTCAGGCTTCTATCATATGCTATTGCCTGTCATGAAGAAGAGCCATGTCCGAATGCAAGTAATGCCACTTTTTTCTATAGGAACCATACAACCATTTTTAGAAAATATATTTTCTTTTTTTTATTAGCACTTCACAGTTATAGAAAACATCTGAGGCATTATACTCATGATTATTTTTTTGGTGGGTTTACATAGAGTGTTCTAAGTCTGTCTGAAAGGTGGAAAGAAGAATACATCAAGAGGACTGTGAAATCTAGTTAACCAGTACTTAGTAGCTATTACCAGCTGAATCTTGGTTTCTAAACTGCTTCCATTGGAAATTTCTTCCACCCTACTTTGCAGTGTATGTTCATATGCATTCCTATTCCTATGCAGTCCATTTATATGTCAGTTCTGGTGAGCAAGCAGCAGACAGAAGAATTACAAATCAGTGAAACATTGTTTACATGTAGTGTTCATTTACCTATCCTTATCTTTCCTATCTTTTTCCTTTTTCTTTTCCTTTCTCCTACATACTGCCTTGAAAAATATATATTTCATGCTGTGCTGAATTCTAGATATTTCTGTACTTATTTCTAGATACTAATTGACTTTGGAGACTTTTGGACTATGAAAGAAATGAACAAATTGTCTTTATACTTGTCTTGATTGACAACACTGGTTTTGAGGAATCTTTGCTGTTCTGATTAGTGGTGGGTGTAAAAGTAAAACTGTCTCTAAGAGATTCTGTTGTGCATGATGCTGGAGGGGGAACACAAGAAATACCATTACTGGTAATTTTTCTATCTCAAATTTTTCCTCATGCAGAAGAGCAGCTAAATCGTTTCATGCTGCCACATCAACAATACTGAAATATGGAAAAATCCTTGACTTTGTGGGTGAGGTTGATGCAATTTTGATGGATGTGAGTGCTTGGCATATTCATCTTTAATTACCATCTAGAATTGTTTCAGGGTTTCTTTTTTTTTTTTTTTTTTGAAACGCGGAAGAGTAAAAACAAGCCTCAAGAAATAGTAAAAATTTGGTTTGGCTGAAGCTTACTGAAACAGAGTTATATTGATTTTGGCTACTTCTATTCCATATATTTAGTTGATCTGAACATGGTTTTTGTTATTCAATATCAATAATTCTAGTATGTTATAGTTGGAAGGTATATTTCAAATTAATATTTCCCATACTAGAGAACTGTGGATTTTACTATAAATTGCAAGAATATGTATTATTAGCTTGATGCCAACTATATATTTTTGTTAATATTTGTAGTAAGTGTTCATACTGCAAGGAACATGATACTAAACTGTGAATTCAAATCCTGTTGCTGACTTGCAGGGTTTTTCAAATTTTAATATCATGTAATTATACATTTGAGCTGCCATGTCAATGGACATGATTGAGAAAAAGGCTGGCTCCATTTTCTTCATTTTCTTTATTCCCCTCCATCAGATATTTATACATATTGATAGGATCCCCCTGAGCCTTCTCCCTGACAATGTCAGGGACTGGGTGGTCTCTGAGTAGTTGGTGCGTTCAGCCTCTCCTCGTAGGAGAGATGCTTCAGTCCCCTATTCCTCTTTGTGGCTCTTTGTTGGTATCACTCCAGTATGTCCATGCCTCTCTTGTACTAGGGAGCATCATTTTCCCTGCTCGCTGTAGACAGGTGCCATTCCCCTCCTACCATATGTATATGAATCCCTACATCAGCTTAAACAGTTCCTGGAACTCTTATGGTTTTATCCGAATGCTCCCAGAATGGAGTTTAGTCTTCACTTGAGAAGTTTTGGGGGTTTTGTTACCATCTCAGATTCAAGCAGTTAAAATTAGTTCGATTAATCCATGAAACAACATAGGCAAAATGGGAAATTGTAGACCTGAATATGAATGATTAATGAAGCAAACTGTCAGGAGTTGGCTTGCTTACCTTTTATAGATTGTAGCTTTACTGCAGCAATTCTGCATTAATATAATTACAAATTTACATAAATAACAGATAAAGTATGGAGAATGAGATAGAAAATTAAAGAATGATGGCACATCTGTGAGATACTGGATGCATAATAAGGGTGTAGGTATTCTTGCACTGCTAGATAGAGGGTATCTCTGCCTGCCTATTTGACCTTATCATTACATCTGCTATATTGTGGTGGCATTCTGGTACTTCAATTCCAGAAGAATTTAGATATGCAACTTTTCCAAAGCTCCTATAACTAACTGCACACATTATTCACAAAGAACAACTTCTGCAAAATAAGAGTTCTGGCCTCCTTCTGGCTACATATGTCCACATCTGGAATAAATCTAACTTAAATCAAGAAACAAGAATCGTTCTATGCTTCTCACATATCTCCTTGCATGTCATGACTAAGCCAAAATTTGACTGTGCCCATTGTCTTACTTTCTTCTAGTAAGTGTGAGGAAAACTATTTGACGTGTTTGTGTGAACACTGAATATTTTCCAGAGAGCTTGGGAAAATTTAAGTCTGTATTTTAACTTCTGTATGAATAAAAGATATAAGATTCTTAAATATTGGTAAAACTAATAATTTAGGGGAATTGTAATACACTTTCCTATTCATACACACCGCACAGAATCGTAATATTTTCCTTGCCATCTGTATTACTGGTCATGGGTTCATTATTTTGTTTGACAAATAATATATATTTTAACATAAATAGCCATAATGTAGCTTTGCTTGCATTGCCATCATGCAGTTATATCTGTTTAAAGACATTTTGGCTAGAGTAGTTTTAATATTAAAAGCATATAGCTGTGTCATTTTTTTTTCTTCTTTTTGTTATTTTATTCTTGTGTCTATAATTGATTAATGTTCATTTAGGTGAATAATTTATAACTCATACAGCTTCTGGCTTATTAATTGTTTAATTTCAGAGAAAGTAACTGGGTACTAAGGAGAAGCAAGTTGTCATGCAGAGGGACACATTACATTTAAATACTCCATTGATACATAGAGTAGATGTGGTCAAAGTACTTCATATGTACTTCTTACATCTACTACTGTACTTGTAAAGAAAAATAGTGATAATGAAGATTAAAGGGTATTAGGGTTGTTTTAAAAGAGGCATTTGATAGCATGTGATTTGTAAAATTTTATGATCCTGTGCTGGTTTTGTTTTTCCCTATGTCATTTTTTTGCATTGTTAGTTTTCTCCGTAGTAAACCAAGCAGAAAGAGGAGCACATTGCACGAATATTGCTCACACTTAATAATAAACAAGATTACATATGCAAATGATTAAATGATAAAATTAACCTTAAATTGTAGATAAGCCTTTTGCCTTTGCAATTGAAATTAATCTTAAGACATATTTAGATCAAAGGAGCAGAATCTGAATCAACATTGATCATTTGATGAGGTTATACAGTAGTTCTCCTTCACTTGAGAACCTATGACACTTGCTAGACAGAACTTAATTTCATTTTAGGTAGATCAAGAAGAGTTCTTCCTTATTAGAGAGAAGTAGCTAGTGGTGCTTAACACTTTGGAGTTGGCTAAGTGTTGCGATCAGAGTATGATGATGAAACATTTTTGGAAGATTTTATTTTAGGAATTGCTAATAATAGCAGCTTCACAGTATTTGTACATACGACATAGCTAACTTCACCTTGTACTTTAAAGTGTGCTGTTTATAGAAGGGTAATTAAAGAAAGACAGAAAATTAATCCAGGGATCTTGTGTGTTAGCTTTCTGTTGTAGTTATTTTGCTGTTCTTTGAAAGAACTGAATTAGTTATTTTTAGTAGTATTGGGAAGGAAGAAAAAATAAAAGTCAAATAGCCTGCAGTTGAATTTCTTTGTTTTGATCCTGACATTTAAAAACTGGCAAGTTATTATATGTCACAGAAAACAGGTATGGATATATCATCTCCTTCTGCCAAAGCCAAAAGTTGTTAATAAGATGCCTATCTCCTTTTCTTTACTTAGAATTGATAGCATGTTCTGTGAGCAGACAAAATAGTCCCAAAATAATTTGCATTTTCCACATTTGCGGAGCTGCATGCCTTACACTCAAGAGCAAAGACATGGAGAAACCCATGTTTTTCTTTACTATGCTATAGTGATAGGAAAAGAAGAATAGCTTGCTGTCTTTACATTTCTCCTATCCCTATGAGTGCTGCAGGAATCTCTCTTACAGCAAAGAAAATGGATTGAGAAGGCAAATACTTTTGTGTTACTTACGGTCTCAAACAGAAGGAGGTCTTCATGTGATATGATACTTGAAGGGCCCTGTAAGTTCTGAGTCTATTACTAGCTACCTGTCCAACTTCTTTTCCAAGAAGCATCAGGTGTATACAATGGCTGGATTCGCAGGCATGATTGGTTCTCTGCAATCATCTTTCATAGCTCTGGCAATGAAGAAGAGGCACCTATTCTCAATAAACCTTTACAGAGCAAGGTTCCCATAGGTCCCAGCAGTGTCTCTAAAAGGAGAACTCCAGGGTGCAGCTGGATATCATCCAATCTTGCAGTGCCAACTTTTTTTTCCCCTCAGATCTTTACTCTTTGCAGTGCCAACTAATTCTCCAATTATCAAATGTTCTATAAAACAAGTAATCGCAGGAGGACATCTCTTGAAGATACAAAGGCTGCAGTCCAAATGTTGCATTCTTTAACCCTTCAATTCACAATGAAAGCAGCCTGTATCTTTGGCAGTTACTTACTGCATATAATAGATCTTTCTCAAACTGAAGACTCTGAGTTGCCTGAAACCTCAGCCGTTGTGATTTCTGGGACTAATGAGGCTCTGCTGACTGTAACACTACTTACGTTTTCTGATGTAGGAAAAATTCAAAGTCAAGGTGTCTCTCAAACTTTTTCAGGAAACTCAAAGCCCTACAATGGAACCTGTATCTAAAAAGTGCCTCACAAATTAGTATGTCTAGGAGAGACTGAAGAAAAAGAGGAGTAACATAAAAATGAATTGGATATGTTTTTAAAGAAAATAGAAGTGGTTTGTTTTTTGTTTTGTTTTGTTTTTTTTTTTTTTTGTTTGTTTGTTTTTTAAATATATAACCTGATACCTCAACTAATGTTAAGCATTCTAAAGTGGAAAAATGCCAGAAACTCTGAATTCAGGTAACAGATGAGGATAAGGAATCTCAGGAATAGCAGAACTATATAAATGTGATTTAAGGCTCAGACTTTCTCTGTGTATTCTTACAGCTTTTAAATGTCTTGCAGTGTTAAGTAAAATAATGTTGTTTCCTCCTTCAATAATGTTCACTGACTTCTGTACATGTATGGCACAGTATTAGTGCATATGACATTTTGGCATTTTCACAAATGTTTTCTCAGTTACATGCTATGTATTCTGTCTGTCAGATGCCAACATATTCATGTACAAATAAACAGCAGATTGTTTCATAACACTTGGTGAAGGGAGTTCCAGAAAAATACTAGAAAATGATTTGATATAATTGTTTGAAGGGAGATTAAAGAATGTGTAAAGGATCAAGTATAGGAGAGAGTCCAAGAAAAATGGTGCAGTTCACTGACTGAAACATGGCTATTCCCTTTAGATGTCCCTTAAATCCTGTAAGTGGAAACAGACAAATACACAGAGGGGTTACAGGGAATGGAAAAATCTTGTGTTGGGAAGGAAGGACCAACATACATAGACCAAGAAATGTAGGAAAACTATTTGATAAAGTTGAACTCATATGCTGAGTGAATTCAAGGACAGTTTCCAATAGTAGGCAGGCAGGTTTCGTATAGCTGAAAAGATTAAGGTGCTATACAGTACAGAAACTAGTGGTGGTATTTAAATTCTTGTAGTGGGATATTATTTGGAAACAGGAATGATTTAGAGAGGCAGAGTAGTTTGCTAAAGCATTTATAGGTTATTAGATGATAAAAATTAAATTTGAAGGCTAGAAAATGTAATGTTTTATCATTTAAGGTTACTGTAAAGAGGTAGTAAGGTACCTGGAAAACACTAGCTTGGCAAATACAATTTCTAAATCTTTTCTTCTTACAGAGAAACCTAAAGTTTATTATCATAACTGGTATGTTATGACACTACTATAGGAGAAAAATCCAGCCAAAATTGTAAATTTGCTCCAATTGAACCAACATAGTGCACAAATGTAAAAGTGTGGGGTTTTTTTTGTTGTTTGTTTTTTTACTTTTATGCTAACTGTATCACCAATAAGTTGTTTTTAAACTACTTTACAAATACTAACTACTTAAGGGATGGTGGCAGGTAAAGAGTGGAAAGAAGTGTGAGTCCTCCTGGGTATGTCTTGCTTCTGCTGTGAACAAGCAACGTTGGATACAATTGTCCAGGCTGTCCTTTGAGCTTTGAGGTTAACTAACAACTTGTAGTTAGATCCCTACTGCTTCCAAGTTAATTGGTCCACCTTCTCACATTCATACAGAAATCATGCTGCCCTGGAAAGTCAGTTCAAACTTCCTGACATTAGACAACATTTTCACAGGGGAAAAAACAAGGCATTTTCTTAAAGATCAAGATACTATAACCTTAGAGAAGTGGGCCCTAAAAGTATAATCTTGAAAATTTCCTGGTTGTGTTTCCTTGATATGATGTGAAAGAAATAATAATAATTCTTGTAAGAATCAAAATGCAGTTTGTGTCTGACTCTAGGTCAAACCGTTAGATAACAGGCTATGTGGATATCCTGAGAGACTGTCACAGCATGGGGTAGTGAAGGGGTTTCTTATAAGACAATAAAAAGACAACAGACTAGAATTCTCTATTAATGTACCAGTAAAATGGAGAGGATATTCCTAATTAATGTTAAGATCATGCACAGCTCTTTGTGAATGCAGGGCCTAAGTTGTAGGGTCAGTAGAGCTTAGATGTAGTATAGAGACATGAGTACAAATGTGGAAAAAATTCAAATCTAGCCTTGATTTTCAACCATAATGGAAAGTTTAGATTTATTTTTTTTAATGAAAGAATTTTTTAATCTAGCAACCACCTAGAGCCCTGATGTCTGTACTTCTAGTCATTATAGAATCCTTATTCTTTTTTTTTTCTTCCGAATTTATAGTTTATATCTAAAATATTTGATTTGTTTAATTCCTACCAGGAAGGTAAACACACCTCTTTTTTTTTTTTTCCCCTTGTAAGACCATATAAAATTGTGATGCTACAAGTATTTCCTTTAGATTTTGCCTTTTTTTTTTTTTTCCTGTTTGCCATTTTATGGAGTTACTGCTATATTATCACTGTTTTAGCTGTTATTTTTAAATTCAGAGGAAATCTGTGGGACCAATGAGAATACATTGATTTTCTCTAAAGGTACTTAGAAGAAAGAGGTCTAATAGAAATCCTTTTTCTGTTTAAGAGCTATGAAAAATGCAGTCTCACTTACAGGATAGTCAAAAGAAAATACAGGAAGTGTCCAGCAGAAGAATGAGACTTCAGTCTCCCTCTTTGTGATTTTTCATTGTGCCCATCGTGGTGAAGCTTGCAATTTCATGCTAAAGATTTGTAGTTAATGCTAGAACTTTTCTCGGACATAAGGGAATTTAGCAATGTTCCACAATGGAGCAGAAGAGAAATAAGATAAAATGGCTCCAAATGAAATCCATTCTCTTTATTTTGGCTGAGTCAAACAGGAGGTAGCACTTTTCATGTGTTCATATGAGAAGGTGTTTGCTCTCTCCCCACCTCAAAAATAAGTTTTATCTGAGATTTTTTTCTAAAATGAAATGGGACTTGGGTCAATGCTTAGACTGTATGAGATACCAGACCTATATAAAAAGACAGGAGATCAGATTTCCTCCAATACTACACTTTGCAAAGGAAATCACAACCTTGATTTTGTACTGCTGGTAACTAAAAGGCAAAGAAGGATTAGAAGCATCTTGTATGTTTTCTGTGTGCTCTTTTATATTTTTGAGGTGTCCCACTGCTTAATAGTGCTACCACTTTAGGTGAAACCCTTTCCTTAAGTCTGCACGCAACTAGCTCTGCTTTGGTATCTTTGCCACAAAAAAGGCATTAAATATCCTGTAGAAAGTAGTCAAGAGAGAAAAGAAAATTCACAGTTTGAACTGGGACTGTTTTCGGGTTTCTGACTAGCAGCTGCCATTCTCATCATGAGGTCATTAATCCAGCTGAATGGGGTGTCAGTCTACTATATTACCACTTCTATACCTTTACAAACAGATCCCCTGATAGCAGATCTGGGTTCTTAAGCTCAACAGAAACTGGTTTCTGTGATTATAAAAACACTAAGGAAGAATTTTCTAGCATCTGTTAGAGCCTTCCACCCTCTCCTTGATAACCTTATTCCACGTTCTTTTTTGATCCAATGGTTGAGGTGGCTAAATTATTAGATTTATTTCAGAACTCAGCAGTCAAATGGTTTCTTGATTCATCACTGCATTTTTGGGCATCAGTTATTTACCTTAATTTTTAATAAATCACTGAACGATGTTATTTTTTCATTGTGTGCAGGTATGGGTACAATTGGGAAACTAAAACTAAAAAGTCAGGATTATCGCAGTTTACTGTAAATTAAAGTTATGAAAAGAATAAGATATTTTCACTGTTTAAAAAAGGCTTTTTTTTTTTTTTTTTTTTCAGAAAAGAATGTAAAAATGGTGGTACCTGTGTGTTTGCTATATTTCTGAAAGATCTATCAGTTTGTGTACCGCATACATGTATGTATGTCTTTCAGACTCATATCAATCTGACAGATGCAAAAAGCAGAAAAGACAAAGAAAACCTAGTGTGAACTTCATGCAAATACAGTTACATCAGATGTTTTATATTACAGTTATATAGGAAAGTGTGCCATTTTATAAAAGAAAACGTAGAAGATATGAAGTTCTTCTGAGTGCACCTTTCTAATTTAAAAAGCCCATTCGTTTTCTGCTGTTAGATTATAGTTTGAATTCAAAGGAGTAATTCTTCAAAAAAAGAATCAGCCTTATTTGTTCAATTCTATATCAAGATTACCATGAATGTAAAACAATATAATGAAAATAATAGCTGAAGGAGTCTGCCCACCTCCAGGTTTTTTTTCTGATTATTTTCTACAAAATCTCACCTTTATATATATTAATATAATTAAAATAAGAATGTCAGCTCCTGCTTTGAGTCTAACTTGGGCTTTATAAACTAGCTTGACTCTTGGAATTTTTCAGTACAATTGAAAATTAGGTATTAACTTTAAAAACAATGATAAATATTTATTTTTTTAGGCTGCTATTTTCCTGTTGCACCTTAAGGTATTCTAAAAGGGATGCTGTTTGGTGTTTGTTTAGAATACAGTTGTGAAAAAGGATTGTTTTTTATTCTCACAACAAACTTCCTTGTAAGCACCTGAAAAATATCAAGAATTTTAAAAAAGTAAATGTATGCTTAAGTCTGTTGCATACAGTTCTGTCCATGCTCGTACATTACAGAGGTAGTTTAATCACCCATAAGAAATTACTAGCTTCTCTGTTCGTGAAGCATGACATTTCAATTGCACAGCCAATAAAAGAATTACATGAAGAGGGCTGAAATGATTTACTGTATGGAAAGCCACAAGACCAAGGTTACCATGGTGAACTACCTTTCTGTGCATACAAGGTCAAGTGAGAGTGACCTGTCAGTGGACAACCTTCAGTGCTAACATAGTAATATATTGCACCAACAATGGTTTGTTGATCTGCTTTTTAAATAATTATAAACATTTTATTATTGGATATTTTTTCATTGCTGATTTTTTTACATGTGGACAATAATGAATGCAGAAATCATTTTATGCTTCAGTAACAGTAGTTTAACAGCATTAGATGAACATCTATGTTTAACAAATTTTTATGAATTGTAACTGTATACAGTAATGTTTCTCTAGGTATGTTCAGAGGTTAAAAAAAGCTTACCAAGGTTTTCCAGATATTTAATCTAGTGTGTATGAGATTCTAGTTGATGCTTTTCGTATTTTCTGACTCTGCATTATTGTATATTGCAGAATTCTTCATTCAGTTCCAATGGGGCTGGAGATAGGGAAGCAGGGAGCACTGCAAATAGTCTGTGTACAAATATTGTCAAAGAAAACATACAATTATAATTAAAATGTTTAGAAAAAAGTCTGAAAAGCAGGGAGTTCATCTAATGGTTCTCTGAAAAATATTTTGTTGATGCATAAAATGAGAGCTATACTAATAAATGTCTCTTGAATTACATATGCTGTAAGAAAATGAAACCCTTTGGGTTATGAATCTTGGATTTAAAGAAGCAGTCATCAAATATTTAAGATGAAAATGCAGTAACACATGCTAGCTGTCATGTGTAAGTTTGGTGAATGTTATGACAAGGTTTTTAAAACATTCATAGTCAGAGTATTTTTATAAAAATGTTCATTAATTCAAACAGACATTCATATCTGGCAACCTGCATTACAATCGAGATTTCTAGATGCATTAGAAATCTTTGTAAAGCCAAGAAAATATGGGTGAAATATATAGCAATCATGTTTAAATTATACATTATAAGCCATACCTATCGGTATGTTGTCATATTATGCATTAAATTTAGTGCATCAATCAGGTTGTTATAATTCTGATGTCGCCAAAAGGCACAAAATATGACAAACAGGACTAGGCATGTAGATATTATCATACTCAATAATTCAATGAGCATTTGTTTTATGTAAATTAACTCCTGTTAATAAAAATTACACTCATTTATTACACCACTTCCATGTGATAATTAAAAAAATGTCCTTTTTCTTGCAAATCGTTACAAAATGTGAATAATGCATTTGTTTAATATCTTTATAAACAAAATCCTACCATCAGATTAGTTCTGGAAATGAAAGTGTTATTGATTTCTATAATAATTTCATAATACTGTTACATTGCAGGGCTGAAACTGCTAATCTTGTTTTTGTGGAGAACTCTATGCATTTAAAGCAGTGCTTGAACTCTCACATACAGCATATAAACAACATTAATTTGATACAGGCTGCTATTGTTGAATCTGCAGGAATAGTACCTTTCAAAATATGGAGAATAAAAGAGGGAGATACTTCTAACTGTAGCTTTTAACATAATAAATACAACTATCTAATAAAACAGTGTTGCAGAAGAGTGGCTTTTCTCAACACATTCAAGCATATTGGGTGGTAATATACCAAAATTTCAATATGGTTTCGATCTTCTTAATTTATACTTGAAATATATATCAACTTGAGGAAAGTTTAGAGCTGTTGTCTTAATAAATCCCTGGCATGTCTATGATTATAAGTGATCTCTAAAGGAAAATGCAATATATCACCTGACCTTGTGTCTATTTTCCCATTAAAAAAAAATAATAAAAAAATAAAACCAGAAGCTTATTATTCCCTGCTTTTAATTCCAGAATGTTAGGGTTCATTGGATTTTCTTTTTTTCTCTTTATTTTTTCTCTTTTCAATAATTAGACTTTCTTAAGACGTTAGTTTGCTGATCTTACTAGAACAGAAGACAGAAGTGAGTAGATGTGTGGGAAAAGACCTACAAGTTCTCTCCCCCATCCCACTGGGGAGGAAGGAGCAAGTGGCTGTGTGGTGCTTAGTTGCCAGCTGGGGTTAAACTGCAACAACTTTCAAAGTGTAAATAGCATCTAGGTACCATGGGTATATGCAGCATATAAATTACTAACTCAATGTGGAGGGATTTTTCTCGGTAAGGCTTGTACTTAAGTGCGTACAAACTCTATATGCTGATGGAAAAGAAACAAAACACAGCAACAGGCAGCAACCTTTGTTCGGCAGGAGAGAGTATTAAGCACAAATCAAAGCAAGCAACAAGTGTAAAAACATAAGTGAACAAACATAGCATTTTAACCTGAAGATAAATCCTTACTACTTCTCCTTACAGCTATATAACTAGAATTCATACCCATGTGGAGAGAAAAAAGGAAGAGAAAAAGAATCTTTGTACGCTAAGGGTCATGTGCAACCTATGGCAAGTGCTACAGGTATGGCAAATCTGAGTCTCTTGAGTTATGTATGCAGCACTGAACATGGGAAGAGGATGGTTACACCATTTAATAGTGGTATATTTAAAGTAAGATGGCCTCACCTATATTTAGGGGAAGATGAAACTTGGATATAGTAATACCCTCAACTATTCAAAATGTTTTCATAAGCTACTAAGTAAAACTTCTGGGAAGTGTTAATTTTCTAAAAGCATTTTCTCTCACATAATCCTTCTGTCTTTTCATGATCTATATGTTTTTCTCTGACTGCAGATCTACTGAATTGGCACTGCCAGTACATGTAACAGTAATACTTCATACAGCTTCCAAAAATTTGGCAAGGACTTCTGAATAAGTATTTTTGGATAAATCTGTATGTAGTTTATAAAGTATATTTAGTGGATAGATGATGCATTCTATAATAGCATCTAATACTTACCATAAGGGTCTTTAATTGTGAATGTCATTATTATTTTCATTATGAGGAAGACACTTTGAAAAAAGAAAAAAAAAAAAAAGAATGGTCCAGATGAAGTTTCTCGCTTTGAATTCTCTTTCTTGGAAAACTGCAGGTACATGTTCATAATTTGACAGCACTGCATTATGGATTAGCTAGTGAAGGCTATTCTACAGTGAGCTCTGCAGTCATCTCATTGACCTCCTTGAAGCATATAATCTCTGTGACACCAACACTGCTGCCAAACTCATGTTTAAGGGTTGCAGCTAACCAAGTTTTTAAAAGAATTGTATTTAAAACTCAGACATGAATGTTGAATTCTGAAAAAAGTAAGTTTATAAATAACGTGTTTTGTAATTCCTAAGGCTATAAGGAAAGTAATTGAGAAGCACTGATTCGGGTTTTTCTACTGTATAAACAAAACCTTATTTTAGATGTTAATGAATTAATAGTATATTCATATACACTGATGACCTATATGTGAAGTATTAACAATGCAATTTAAAATGTCTAAAGGATTAAGTTCCTTAAATATTTTTAATAGAAAAGATTGTCTATAAAACAGAAGTAGTTTGTGCAATAAGGTATTTAAATACATAAATTAGTTGTATACTTTAGGGGAGAAGAGTTGCCTAAGTTGAGAATACAAAACTCTAGAAAAGTACTTAAATCTAAATACAAACTCAAGGTCTGTTTAAAAGTAGATTGTGCATTTCCAAAGATAACTCGAGTGTGAATGTATTGTTTTGCTGGCACAGACTTACTAGGTAGATGAAGGAGCCTGTATCCTTTCAATTCTCCTCTGTTTGCATAATATGGTCATATGACATAATAACAGTAATACGATACAAAGGGTACTTCTACTTCAGTTCCTGGCTACAGGAGCTGAATCAGGTGATGAATAACCTACGTACAAGTACCAAATTCCACTTTGGATATAAAGAAGAGATGAGTTTGGAACAGAAGGAGGAAGGAAGCAAACTGTAACCTAAAGAAAATGGACCTTTACATAACCCTTGAATAGCTGCAATATATTATATCCCCACTCAAATACTTTTTCTGCTGTCACTATCTACTTTGTATCCCTTCTTTGTCCAGGTTTTCCATACTGTCTCACCTTAATGTCAGTTTTCCTTAGGTGTATCTTTTACATTCTAAATTGCCCCCAAATCTCTGTGTTTACCTATCTGTCTTTGATTCTGAGTGCCAGTCCCTTTTTCTAGCTTTGTCTTCCATCTATTGTTTTATTAGTACTTATTTTCCACCCCAGGTGACCTTGCTTTTCATCACATTATTTCTACACCAAATGCTTTGGTTGCCCTTAGCGCTAACCTTTATATTCACAACTCCCCTTGTATTTGTTCATAAAAATGAGGAAAAACAGTCAGTGAAAAGTTCATTCAAAGCAAAGATCAAAATCCCTGGATGTAGTAGAATTGAACTTTTAAAGGTATTATTTATTGACATATTTATTTATGTAGTCGCTTTCTTTGTGTTTTTTTCCATGTTTGTGGACTTTGCCCTTGCCTACTACAAAAAAAAATAATTTTTACTTTTATACAAAAGTCCAAAAGTTCTCATGTTTTTGTCTTTTGACTTTTGCTCATTTATTCTTAGGAGTTATGGTATTAATATTGGTAATGTACTGTTATCGATCCATTTCACATCTTTTCCTGATTTGTAAACAGAGGCTTTTTTCAAGTTTAGAGTCATTCAGCAATGGATCGGGATCCATTTTTTTGTGGACAGATCCAGTCAAAAATATTGAAAACAACATGTAAACTAAATCCAGTTTAATCCCATGCGGATTAAGCTGGTTTGTATTTTGGGGTTCACTCCTATATTATCAGCAAAATGCAGAAAATAAAAATGTATTCCAGTAGAGGCTGAACTAAGATACATGTCTCTCATACTTGAGCTGTTTTCTTTCTCTGTGCTATTTGTTTCAATCTGCACAGCTGTTCATTCAAGAATGTATAGATTTTGGAAGGCACACCTGGATTTACAGCTCATCTTTCGGATCCATGTTCCTTTCTTTGAAAAAGTTCATTGGAATAACATTGCTGGCATTGTGTCCTTAAGCAGTTCAGATATAACTACCCCCAGTGACATGCTTACTGCATTTCCGTATACAGGATGACTTTCAGCCTAAGAAACATTTGTAAGACTACTCCTACCAAAACCAAAATGATCAATTATTTTATACTGGTCCAGTTTTCAGCTTCATTTCTTTCTTCAAGTCAGCTGAGGGATATTTCTGCGTTACCAGAAGATGCCATTTCAGTTTACATCTTAAACTATACTTTGTCCCCAGATGATGTTGTAAAATGAATTGCATTCAGGCAGAGGCTTCTCAAGCACAACTGCTTCATTTAACAGCAGCATATAAAGATTCAACTCCCAATACCTGGAGTTATTTCTTCGCTAACAGTTATAGCGTCAGACTTAAACTGGAAATGTGTTTTGGAGAATGCAGGTTTTCTGAGCCAATTAACTTATATTGTGAAATATACAGCATAACAATTTTTTCCGTTTTAAGCAAAGGCAACTAAGAAACTTAAAAAACTCAGAAGTCTTCTGTCAGCTTCTGAGATAAGAATAAAAAATTAAATTCAGGGTTTCTCTGAGACTTTTGGTAATTTCAAATGGAGCAAGAATTCCTGTCTTCATCTCTTTGTCTTCCAGAAGTTTTCTAACAAACTTAATCACAGTTAATCTTTAAAATTCTGTAGACTATAGTAGAAAGGGAATAGAAAATTCCGTATTGATGTGAACTTCTGTGAAATTCTACCATTACAGAAATCTTACTGTGAGGACTCAGAAGTGATATACTGTGCACTACATTTTTAAAAAAGCTGACTATACATTTCTTATTTCATCTGAGTGCTTTCTAAGTGTTCATGGATACTGTTACAGAAGAGCCTTCTCATTTAGAGAAATCTTGTCAAGAGTGTATTGATAAGGAAGAAAGGCATAAAAGGATTAATTACCTGCTCAAGAAAACCAAGACCTGTGACAGAAGTGAAACTTCTGAGATTCTGAGAAGGACCAATGTTTCCTCCTAGTGTTGACTGGGTTTGTAAATGACGTGGACCTACATGATTTTTTAAACTCCTCATTTTGTTCTGTTTTCTGTAAACTCCTCATTTTGTTCTCAATCTCTTTCCTGAGAAGACTCAAGGAAGAACTTAATTATGCTAACTGAAGTAGTTTACAATGCTCAGGGTTTTTTTTTTTGAGGTAGTAGAAAATAGCTAGTAAAGAGGTGAAGACAGATTAAAGGAAGGCATTCACTGGATCCAGAAAACACCCTCCCTGAAAAACTGGAAGCTGATGAGTCATTGATTTTAAAAAATATCAATATTTCTTGACATTAGTAATTTTACTTACTGTTGTCTGGTCTTGTACAGTATCTCCCTTATGAAAGTGTATTAAGAAAGGTTACTTTCACAAATATGACTTTTTAGTTGGTCTTTCAATTTGGTTGTGTCATGCATGCAGCAGGAATTGCATGGATAGCTGAGAGTGTTTAAGTTTTTCATATTTCAGAGCTGTTAGAAAACCAGAAAAAATCAGTGTCATCCATGGTGAATTATACTTTTAGATTCTGATGGGGAAAAAGGCTAAGCCAAATTATTTCAGATTTTGAGGTTTTTTTTAGAGGAATCCCAGAATATAATGATGAATGAACAGCCAATGTATTTTATGTACTTCTCTTTAGGGCTCATTTTTGCCATCTTTTTTATTCACTCTCATGTGCAAGAAGGTCATGTGCCTTCGGTAAGTGAGCATAGCCCAGGCTATACTATTTCCTTGTTGATTGTATGTGATGTAATATCAGTTCAGTGCTTGATATTTTTCCAGATTACGGAGACTAGCATGAAATACAGGCATATTACACTCATTTTAGACTAGAGAAATGTGTATAATGAGAAAATAACTTTAAAACCTAGCCAGTAAAATGTTGTCATCCTCAACTAAGACCATGGTCTTTTCTTTCGCGGGGTGGCAGAGGGTCTGCTCTGCTCTTAGGGTTAGAAAATTCAGGAGTAGCCAAAATTATTTTTTTCATTTGCAGTTGTTTTTTTTCTGTTGTAGCTTTAGCTGTTGATGTTAAATTTTCATCCCATCACTAAAGATTAGAAAACTGCTTTAATTTTTGCATTAAACATTGATATTATGTTCAGGATGTCATGCCACTGTAGACATCTTTCTGTTTTCTGTAAGAAAGGAGACTGCATTGTATACTTTACTTCTATTAGTGATGGAGGTTATCAATGAGTCCAATATTGCTAAACCTTTGGAATATTTAAACCTATACTAAATCTATACACCTCATAAGAATCTTCTTCAGTGACCATATTTTAATATCACAGAATCACAAATAATGGTTGGGTTTAGAAGGGACCTCTGGAGACCATCTAGTCCAACCCCTGCTAAAGCAGGTTCACCTGAGCAAGTTGCACAGGGTCATGTCTAGGTTGGTTTTAAATGTCTCCAGAGAAGGAGACTCCACAGCCTCTATGTGCAGCCTGTTCCAGTGCTCTGTCACCCTCAAGGTAAAGAAGTTTTTCTTCACATTCAGACGGAACTTGCTGTATTACAGTTTGTTCCCGTTGCCCCTTGTCCTGTCGCTGGGCACCACTGAAGAGCCTGGCCCCATCCTCTTGGCACCCACCCTTAAGATACCTGTAGACATTGATAAGATCCACTCCCAGCCTTCTCTTCTCCAGGCTAAACAGGCCCAGCTCTCTCAGCCTTTCCTCATGAGGGAGATGCTCCAGTCCCTTAATTATCTTTGTAGCCCTCCACTGGACCCTCTCCAGTAGTTCCCTGTCTCTCTTAAACTGGGGACTCCCAGAACTGGACACAGGACTCCAGATGCAGCCCCACCAGGGCAGAGCAGAGGGGGAGGATCACCTCCCTTTACCTGCAGGCCATATTGTTCCTAACGCACCCCAGGATCTCACTGGCCTTCTTGGCCACCAGGACACACTGCTGGCCCATGGGCAGCTTGCTGCCCAGCAGGACTCCCAGGTCCCTCTCCACAGAGCTGCCTTCCAGCAGGTCAGCCCCAGCCTGTGCTGGTACATGGGGCTGTTCCTCCTCAGATGGAGGACCCTACACTTCCCTTTGTTGAACTTTATGAGGTTCCTCTCTGCCCAACCCTCCATCCTGCCCAGGTCTCGCTGAATGGCAGCGCAGCCTGCTGGTGTGTCAGCCACTCCTCCCAGTTTGGTATCATCTGCAAATGTGCTGAGGGTGCACTCGGTCCCTTCTTCCAGGTCATTGATGGACAAGTTGAAGAAGACTGAAGCTGGTGCTGACCCCTGGGGAGCATGGCTAGCTACAGGCCTACAGCTAGAGTCCGTGCCACTGATCACAACCCTGTGAGTTCTGCCGTTCAGCCAGTTGTCAATCCACCTCACTGTCCCCTCACCTAATTACCTATGCGGTTGTTATAGGAGACAGTGTCAAAAGCCTTTCTGAAGTCAGGGTAGACAACATCCACTGCCTTCCCCTTGTCTACCCAGCCAGTCATTCCATCATAGAAATCTATTTAGGTTGGTCAGGCATAATTTCCCCTTGGTGAATCCATATTGACTACTCCTGATAACCTTCTTTTCCTCCACATGCTTAGAAGTGAAGGAAGTTAGCAAACCATTTTGAGTGTAAGAAATCTAAAAGTTTTTATCTTCCAGTTAATGGTCAAGATGTTAAAACTAACCAATTTTTTTTTTTATATATTGAGACTAAAAGCTAATACAGAATAAAAAAAAAAAAAAATATAAAAACAGTAAAGAGGAAAGTGAAAGAATAATGAATACAGAAAAAAAACCCCATCCCTTTGAAATATTGATAGCTGTTTTATAGCTCTTGGTCTCCAAAACAGCTTTTTCATATATTCAGTTGTTCTCAGCAGGGATCATTATAATTTCAAAGTTTTTTATTTTAGTCTTCCTTTTATTCCTTTAGTTTTCAGGAAGATATTAACAATAATTACCCACAAACACTGACATAAAGGTGTCCCTTGATGCCTATCCAAATGAGTGGTCAATAAAGAGATTAACAGAGTAATACTCACTCTATACATGCACACCTCTGTAGAAAGGTAAAGTTCTTTTCAGGTACCTAGGTGTGAAGTTGAATGTTCAGAGTCAAGTTACGTGTCTACAGATCATAAAGTTTGTTGAAGTGACTGGCGAGTCAATAGTCATTACAGCCTCTTTGCTTGTAGAAAGGTTCCATTCAGCCAAATGCAGTTGCTCAACTGACCTTTTGGTCAACAGCTACAATTAAAGGCTGTATCTCCTGTACAAGATAGATGAGAACATAGTCTTCAATGCTAACAATAATAGAAATAAGTTCCTTGCAGATCTGTCTGTCTTTTTTTTTTCTTTAGGTTCCCACAATGTTGGATTATCTGCCTAAACTGATAAGAATCCATTCTCGCTCACCTCTTTTAAGGTCCACACAAGGTCCATTTTAAATTACCACTCTTCTATTGATCAGGCTTCTGCTTGCCTCTCATCCTGCAGTTCAGACATTTCTTGAGGAGTGTTTTAAAATTGTCTGCTTTTAGACACCCTATGATCTGGTGGGACTTAAAATCAGAATGATAGATATATTATTATGTCTCCTTTGAAAATATTAAATTCCTCTAGGTATGAAAGTTGCTTTCTTCTTGCCATAGGACAAATTCAGTTATATGAAGGATGACTCTTCTTGCATCTGTTTTTCAGAGGGATGATCTTTCTTCTAACGTAGCCAAATTTTCTCTCCTTTTGTCTGTAACAGTTAAACCAAGCTTCCAGTTTTCCTTCTTGAACTTGAGACCTCTGAAATAAGCATTTACCTTTCATATGTTCAAAGTCAAGGACATTTTTGATATTCACAGCCATCAGGAAATTTCCTGTGCTGTTAATTTTCCAAATTTAGCCGTTTCTACTCAATGGCTGTCCAGAAGGGTAGTGGCCTGAATTGAGTTTTACTATGAAACTGCTGAAATGGATCCCCTTAATAAAATCAGGGCATATTCCACTAGACATCAGACAATATTACTGGCATTGTTGGGAAATCTTTCTCATAGCTCTCTGTTGTACTGTCACTAGGTGCAATATTATTTTGGGTTGCTGAGGGCCAATATGGTTCTACATTTGCTGATTGCTTTAAGTGCTCCAAAACTGCTCTGCTACGTAGTTGATAAAGCATTTTATTGGAGTTATCTAAAGTGTGAATGTGCATTTGGACTATAAATAGAAGAAAGAGAAGCTGCATACCTGTAAAAGATAATCTTTGAGATTTTGGGTCAAAAAGTACAAGTTTTCTGGCTGATTTTCTCTTTCAAAGCTCTTTGATGTTTCCAGATGTACATTCCTTTAGATGAATAGGAATAGAAATGCTTTTACCTTATATATCTATATGCTGGGCGTAAGCAATTGTAGAACATGAATGTGTCCTGTGTGAGTAGAAGGAAAATAAGGCTGTCTTCAAGTAGCAAAATGTAACTGCAGTCTTTACGTTACTGTACATATGGTTGTTTCAAGAGCTCCCATTTTTTTAGATGCTGCTCTTATTGCTGATGAGACTCACTATTTTTTGGGTAAGTTATCTTCAAGTACAATACGTGCCTTTGGATTTTGAGAATTATGTTAGGAGGAAGGGCTTCCCATGTTGAGTTATGCACATGCACTTGTTGCACCTGAACAGTCAGCATGGGCATCATGATTGACTAATCTGATTGCCTTCTTTGTTGGAATGGTTGCTTACGTGGGCCAGAGAGAGCCTGTAGTGTAATTCAACTTCAGCAAGACTTTTAAAACTTTTTCAACTGTATTTTTATTTATAAATTGAGATAATGAGTTGGATGAATGGGTTGGTAGATGGATTGAAAAATGATCAGGCGTTAGGACTTGGAGGATAGTAATTAATGGCCTAGCTTCCAGATGACAACCAGTCAATACTGCAGCCTTTCTTATTCAGTTATTTTCATCAATGATTGGGATGACGAGATAGAATGGACCTTCAGCAAATTTGCAGATGAGGCTAAATTGGGAAAAGAAGGTTAAGTGATGTGCTGGACAGAAAAATTTTGAGAAACTTAGGGACCAGACCAACAGAAACCTAATAAAGCTTAAAGGGAGAAGTGCAAAGTCCCGCACTTCAGACAGAATAACCAAGTGGTACAGCCTGGGAACTAATTGACTTAGTAGCAGCTCTGCTTAAAAGGAGAGGTTATAGTGGGTTGCAAGCTGAGTGTGAATGGAATGCCATCATCACAAATAAGTCAAACTGGACTACATTGGAAGGAGCGTGGAGAATATACTAGGGAAAGTTATTATTTCTTTGTGCTTCACACTGAGGGGGCTGTAACTGGAGTATTTTGTTCATATAGGCCTTACAGTTTAGGAAGGGTGTTGAAAAACTGAAAAGGATCCAAAAGAGGCCTATCAAGAAGATAACATGGTTGGAGACCTGGAGCACATGATCTTCAATGAGAGGTGGCTTAGCCTGGTGAAAGAAAGGCTGAAGAGACCTTTGATAGCATTTCTTTGATAGCAGGAATTTGAAGGTAAACTACAAAGATGATGCAGCTAACTCTTCTTAGTGGTGGTATTTGGTATAATAAAAGACAAAAGCCACAAGTTTCAGCTTCAGTGTGGATGTTAGAAAAAATGATTCACCAGGAGGGTCATGCTGACCGGAACAGTTTATGAAGCTAGGTGGTGGAATCTCCATCTTTGGGGTTTTTTGAAACTTGTCTAGACAAAGCCAAAGCCAAAGCTGACCCAGTCTAGTACTGGTTGTGGTCCTACTTTGATTGAGTTGTTCAAGTAGGTGACCACTAGACATCCCTTGTAATCAATGTTTCTATGATTCTATGCCTTGTACTACTGGATACTTGCATACTTCAGTTGTCCTTGTACTCCAGATTGGGTGAAAAAACATAGTCAGGGACTGTGGCCACTGTTTTTATTACACATGTAGACATGGTAGTATAGGAATTCCGTGATTAATTAAATATTTCCTTTTCTTCCTGGAAGCATCGGAAGATTTACATATGGAGACAACAAAAGCTTTACTGTCATAATCCCTGAAGAGTAGCAGGAAATATGTTTTGTTAGCTCTGTTCCCTGGGATTCCTAATAGTGTTTGTATAAATTAAAAACTGTTAATAGCAGAACACTGTAATTGATTAGCTTCTGTATGTTTACAGCTCTCTTTAATTGCTTAAAAATGCCATTTGTCAGCTTCATGTTCTATTGACAATGTTATCGATTTATCTGATTTGGGCTTTGTCTTGTCTCTCGTACATAAAACTCACATATGCAGTTCAAATGGGAAATGACTCTATTGATTTCCTTAACTTGAGCCCAAATGCTAAAGATTTTTGGATAAGCTTTCTCATTACTTAAGCCAAAATCAATAAGAGAGAGCATCTTTTAATGAAAGAGCAGTTTGAGCAACGTACTTCAGAAATGGGGTCCTGTTCATCCTATGCTTTACAAATCGATCTCCTTGGTTCCTTAAGTGAGGTCCAATTGGTTGACATTGTGGTTTGTCTTTGTGTGTAAACTTGCAGCTTCAGAAAAGAGAAGCTGAGCTACAGAGACAGCAGAAGGAAACACTTTGTAACAGAAAAAGGACAATCATTTTCCTGAGGTACTACACAATGTGTTGTAAGTGTGCTCTGTAAAATTCTGGCTTTTTATATCCATTTTTAAACTATATAATTTATAGAAAAAATAATAATATGCTTTTCAGTCCTATCTCTTTCTCTATTATTATTCCTTTGTGTGTTGTTACTACACTATTTAAAAATATTATATACTTAAATGATACAAGTAGTTAATTTGGAAATATCACCGTCTTTTTTGATTTTTCTACATAAAATACTATCACAGACGGCAGTCCAATCATATTGCTTTGTTAACCTGTTCATTTGTTCTGGTTTTGTTTCATCTCTAGCCTCAAGAAATTAGACTTAGTGGCTCCAGACTAACCTGTGTAAAATGGAATATGAGATAAAAAATGGAGAGCTGAAGTTGAAGAGGTACAGAATGAACCTGGTATATCCAGCTAGTTATATGGGCAGGCCAAATGTTCAGGTACTGTACTAAGATATCATTAACTGCCAAGAACTACATAAATTAAGCTGATTATGCCTTCACTTAATTAACTGAGAATGACCTATTGATGTATAGGCAGAGCAAGTTAGAGACTACATGCTGCACTGTACTGAATTTATAGGTTTTCAATTAGTCCTACTATTGACTCAGACTACTTAGAAAAGGAGTTTACTTTTATGTTTTGTAGCAGGTTTTTAAATTAGTAAGTTATTTGAAAACAGTCTGTTTGTATGTTCTTGGATTATGTGAAAAATGATCCAGTGAAAATTGTTTATTCATCTAAATCTATAGTTTTCACCTCATGTCTGATTAACACCTATACAATATTCGTTTTTTTTAAACTGCTGTTATGACTTGTTGTAAGTCTTGTTTATTCATCTCTAAATTTTAGTCATAATAGTTTTAGAAATTATCTAATCAGATCAGTCGTTCAAATAGTATTTTAAAGAAATGCAAGGAAAAATTCCACAGAAATCTGATAATTTTATTACAAAATTATTTACATATTTTCTTTTAAAAAAAAAGTCCATTAGCTGCCATTTTAGTTAAGCCCTATTTGAAAAAGAAGTTTTTAGTCTTACATACATTACCTGATAAAGATTTACTAAATGTATTAAATAATCTCAGTAATATATTTACAGATTTTGTTCAAAGGAAAATGTGAATTTGTCTCAGGCAGGGATTTTTATTATGCAGAACTGTGGTTATTATTATACAGTTAGTATTTGGTTACAAATTGATGTCCACTGTAGACATGCTTAGAAACAATCATGCAGTTAGAAACCAAAGACAGGAAAAAAATACAGCTGTTAATTAGTAATACTGCTGCAAATTTTGGAGAAAAGTAATAAGCTTAAAAATGTTAGCATGTAATAGTAGAACAGTTACATCATGTTGATGAATCTTCTGTAATGTTTCTATTTTAAAAGAGATTTTTAACAGAAAGAGAATAATAAACTATCCTATAGATAAGACTGTTTATTTAATATACCAAGGAAAATAAAACATCATGTATGCTTAGTAAAAAAGACCCTGAATATTCATGTTTGAGTCCCTGAACAGTTTTATTTAGCTCATTCTTAAGTATAGATTTTAGGGAGTAATGTACCTGCTTTACAGGCTTTGGTTGTCCAGGATACATTTCTGTGACCAAAATTAGTGTGAAATCTGCATTTTTTAAAAAATGGTACACTAAATGGAAGGATATGTACAGTCTTACCATCCCCTGGGACTAGGTTGCTGTCTTTATTCATGTAGTTCTCTTTAATCTTTTAGAAAATTAAGAAAATTTAAGTACATAGATTATAATATGTAACTGTATTTTTTTAAAGATTAATTTTCAGTTTTTAAAATGGCAATGATTCTTAGATTTGAGGTTTTTATCTTGGTGCATGCCTGTGATATTCAGTTACCTTATGCCATAGCATTTGTCTGAGGATTTATGGTTAAACCTGCACTTTGTAATTCAGTGATCGCTTTATTAAAATATTTCCTGATGTTTTCCCAGTCTATATTGGAGATGACTACATTGTCTACAAATGCGGCACTTAGTTTTCCTTCAAATGTGGTCCATAAGCCTTTGGTATGGACTGTCACACATGGAACACAAAATGCATTGTGGTAAATTGATATAGGTCCTTGACTTCACTACAGTAGGACTGTAGTGGCAGCCCCAACATCTGGCGCTCAGCTGCTGTCCAGCTGCTTTGAATATTCACTGACTGACCAAGCCCAGTCTCTCTTTTGTTCCCCTTATTGACATGTGCGTTAACATGTGCAACTTGTTATTCTCCTGTATGATCACTTCCATAATTGTTTTGTTGACTTGTTTACTGAATCATTTATTGTGTTATTGGTAAGTGGCTTATGAGTTCTACCACTCACCTACCACCTGTTTGTCTCTCAATATTTAATCTGCATTCTCAACCAGTTAATTTATATTCACTTCTTGTACCTCATACCTTCCCCTCTTAGCCCATCTCTCTCTCTTTATCCTCCCACATTAGCATTTGCCCACGTCTTTGCCTGCTTTTCTCTCTTGTATTTCTCACTGCCATTTCCAATTACCTGAC
Organism: Falco naumanni; assembly: GCF_017639655.2. Lineage (NCBI taxonomy): Eukaryota > Metazoa > Chordata > Aves > Falconiformes > Falconidae > Falco > Falco naumanni. Next base: position 83,342,020 of record NC_054056.1, read on the forward strand.
TCATTTTTTAAGCCTCATATCTACCACTTAGATCTGTTCCTGTAGGAGGTCTTACACTGTGAATTCTTCATATAGCGGATGGTCAGAAATGACACTTTTCTGCTATGATATTTTTCTCTCCCTTTTCTCTTTCCATTGATTTGAAGGAGTTCATTCACCTCACCCATCTTGTTTCTTTGGCATCACAAACTCTTATCCACCCACTCACAGCCTTAAGTTATCCACACTGTAAGTAAGTAAAACTTAACTTCTTTTCCCAGTTACCCAAGAAATCTCTCCAAATGCTCATGACTCTTACCACTTTTCTTTTCTCCTTTGCTATCATAATGTCATTTTGCAAATGGTTCCAGCTGAAGTGGTAAGATTGTTTTCCTGCTCTATCATTTGACTGTGCCATTTTTAATTCTTCTCATTTTACATCCCAATAAATTAATTTATTGTTCCTTAATCTTCATGGGTTTTTTCTCATTTTTGACACTTGTCATTTGCTATGGCACTTTTTATGTCACATATTTCAAATTCCTCTTTTTTTTTCCAGTGATGTCAGAGTGAAATTGCAATTTGTCTGCTCCTTCACTGGCTGTCTTTATACTTTCTTCCATTACAAACCTGAAGCATGCTGTATTCTTCCTGGATTCATCTTTTTTGTAAACTTTTTCCTGCTAGTCAACTTTATGGTGATCTTTAAATAAATTGACCAGGCAGTAATCACCGAATTTTGCATCAGTGGAAGAAAGTGATGAATCACCCTTTCCTCTCCCTCTTGTCTTCCTGACAAATATCCAAACCTTTGCACAGTGTGTGACCATCAAGTTTTACAGCTTGCATATTCATGTTGTCATATTTTAATTACAGTGTTCAGGTCTCTCTTCCTATTTATCGCATTAACTTACTATTAACTTCAAATTGAATTACAGCTTAGTTAGGTCAGGAATCACACCTACATTTGTGATCTTTTTTATTTGGTCCAGCAGAAGAGGCTGCACTTTTATTTATAAATGTAACAGTAGTAGGGCGTGCTGGCTGTAGGGATTCTTATGATGCCTGTGCTCCCCCAAATAAATCTTGGGAATGGTTCAGGAGTATGTTATATAGGTATAGGCTCATTTCCAGTAGACAGTTGACCTGTTTAATATAGTGGATGCTGGCTGGGCTGATCCATGATCATTGGCCTCAGTGACAAAGAGTAGCTCTTGGCACATTTAATTTACTGGCATGGGTGTAGTCTGTCTTGATCCTGATTGACTTTTTGATCTCTGCCTTTGCACAAAAAAATAGTAGTTCCACTAATTGCAACAGATTAGGCTGAGAGGAGTTGAAATGGAATTTGTAATATTATTTTCATAAACTGAGATTAGGTCTGACCATAAGTCATCTTAAATGATTAACAAGTTCCTATCTGTGTAGCACAACGTGTAGTGTATGTTTCTCATAGAACAGTACATAATTACTTCTGCCTAGATATTTGTATGCCTGTCAGAAATAGCGACTGCTGCTAAAATCCCTTTTCTAGCACAGTTTTGTCACATAAGCTAAGGTCATCAGAATTCTATAGTTGTCCTTTAAGGGTATGTCAGCATTACAGGCAGTGGTGGGTGTAGACAAACATACTGAACAACAAATATATAATTCCCTCATTCTGACAAAATTCTTAGAGCTGCATCACACTGCATCCTAGGTCAACACACACAGGGCTTTATGATCTTCCTAATCTCCCTTTGGAACCGTTGCTTCATCTCTAATATGAGATGCCTAAGGTATCAGTTTATATGCTTCTACACTGCAAACTCTACTGCTCTATTGCTGGTTTTTTTTACATTGTTCTTTTTTATTTAATGTCTTTTCCAAGCATTTTTTTTTTTGAAATGAGATAATGCAGGTATAGTTGGATCTTAGTCCTAATAGGTATGCATGATCTCTTCCCAGAGAAGTGAACAGTTTGCCTGGGAGGTTTGCCCAGAGATATGCTGTAAATGTTCACCTAAAATTCTCCAGCAAGAAGCCAGCTGAGAAAAGCTTAAATACCTCTACTTTGTGAAGAGCAAGATTTCATACCATCATTGGAACTCTCAATTTGTATTTCAGTGATTTTTTTTTTCTACTGACTATCTGTTGAATACTATCTTACACCATAATTTTACATGAGTAGCATCCTTTGAATGCTTGTCCATCTATATATTCACACTCTGTGAATTTGCATTGCAGGCACATTGAGTTAGAAGTACCCAGTGGTTCTGTCTAATTTTTCAAGCTATATAAAATAATTAAAATTAATGACTAGGACACAGATTTTATTCTAGCAATTCAGAAGTATCTAAGAGATAAGTTTTGAAAAGGAGAGGGAGAGAAATGTAGGTAGTGAATTTATAAGAAAACAACAGAACTGAAGAGCTATAATAACTGAAAAGTTTCCTTCTCTTTCAAGTGCAGCCTCTTCACAGGCATGTTCACACAGTGGATTATTCTTAGCAGTACATTTCCTTTGTAGTGAAAGTTACTTGGAAATTGATCTTGAAATCTTCTTAGAAGAGCAGAACCATAGGACAGCTCTAGCAAATGCATCCTTTGAACGTCCTATCTTAGCAAAGTAATTGGTGGAACTGAATATGCAGTTCCAAGGTGCCACTCCGCCAGTCTCAGTAATACTGGCAGCCTTCAATGAATCTGCTACTAAGGTTAGTTTTCTGGCACATTTCTCTTACAGCAAATCATCATGTTTTTTGCTGTTCAGTTGGACAATACCTACCTGGAAATGTCCATGTCCTTTGAACTTTCTTAAAGGAAAACAGAAACAAAGATATGACTGTCCAAGGGATACAAAGTCACTTTGGCCTTCCAGGCATCGGAACTAGAGAATAAAAAGGTAAATGGTAAACTACTTTCTTGATTAAAACTGAATTCCTATAAAATTGATCCAGAACTTCAGCTATCTTCAGTATTTAGGGAAGAATACAGAAGTGAAAGGTACAAAGATGTGTCCATAGCCAGTTGATCAATAAGTGGTCAGTGGTCCAAAGGCTGGTCCACAAGTATAATGAAGAGCAGATTGAGGCTGTATGACAGGTAGTACTGAAGTGTGACATATCAAACAAGAAAAACCCAACTGGATGTTTAAAAAAATGCAAGACAAGAGTGAGGAAAGAACTAAACAACAAATAATTTCTAAAAGGTGATTTAACAGCTATAAGTAACTTCATAGAGAAAATTATAAACCCCTACTCTTAAGAGGAAATGAGAAAGCATTAGACAAAGTACAATATATCTTGTGACCTAAAATATGAGTTCGGCAAAAAAAAGGTTGAAGGATTTTGTGATCCAACCTATGTATAATGGTATAATGCTATACAAAAACACTTCTTGAAGAAACGCTAGTAATTTTTCATGTTACATAACAGATAAATCATAACATGACTCTATGTTCCAGAACTACATTAAAATCTATCTACAATTCTGTTACAATATGCAGGTTTTGTACCTAATAGTGATTTAAGTCAGACCTCAGAATTTTTCCCGTATTCTTGCCCAGTGTCTTCCACTGGGAGGTTAAGTTTATGCATTATTTTAGAATGCTTAAAAGCATACCCCTAGTATCTCAACTTTCCTTGTCTTCATTCGATTATAGAAATCTAGGATATTTTTTTCAGTTTTTTAGTTCTTTTACTTTGAAAGATCTGATTTCTCCCATATGATCATTGGAATTAGTACTTTTATTTATTTGCAGTTATAATGAATGAAGGACTAGTTTGGCAATTTTTGGTCTGTGATCACTATGAAAGACCTGTACTAAAAATATGGTATGATTTATCAACATTTATATCAAAAAATGTTCCAGAGGACTTCTGAAACCATAGGTAATGGCACTGATAGTATAGTAGAGAAATGTTATACAGTTACACATTTTTTAAAAATAATCATCATTGAACAAATATTAGTCTGGGCTAACTTATTAATAATTTCAGCATCATATATGTTCCCAACCCCAACTATTCCATAATAGGGAGAAGTTATGGGAGAGAAGAAGAATTACTTTAATTTTTCAGTATAAGCTTTCTATAATATATGTTTTTCAGTGTACTAATATGTTGTTACATATCAGGATAGTTTATTGACAGTTGAATCAATTTTTAAAATTAGTATTAATGTTTTATATGTTGCTGTATAAAAGGTGTACATATAGCCATGAAGCTCACATTTCTGCAACTTTTTGGATTCCTTTTTTACAAGCATTCAGAAGAATCAGATATAAAATTCTTACTTTGTCAGATGATATCACGTACTGACGAAATATCATCTTACAAAGAATGTCACACAGTGCAACTACATGAAAATTAATATACTGCAAAATTGCCCAAGCTCTGTGCATGTAAGTATCTGAATTTTGAGTCTTTCCCCAGACAAAAGTATTGCCTTGGGTATTCATTGCTATTCTTCACTGATGTACTTGAGTTACACCTAACATACTTTTACAGATAAAATGACAGTGCAGTCATCAGTTGAATAGAAGGTAAGATGGACATCTTAAGCAATATTTGAATCAAAATGTAAAGAAAACATTTTGAGCTGCTTTACAAAAATGAAAAAATACTGCTACTGGGTCTGGATGGGATGTCTTCATAGCAGCTTGTGTGCTGCTTTGTGTTATATTGGTGACCAAAATAGTGCTGATAATACAGTGATGTTTTAGCTGTTGCTAAACAGTGAGTGCTTTCCACAGCATCAGGGCATTCTGTGTTTCTCATGCTGGCTCCCCAGGGAGTGGGCTTGGGTTGGGTAAGAGGCTGGGAGGGAACACAGGCAGGTCAGCTGACCTCAGCTGACTGTAAAAGTATTCCATGCTATATAACATCATGCTCATCAATAAAAAACTGAGGAAAGAGGCGTCTGGGAGAGGTAGCTATTGGAGACTGGATAGGCATTGGTCTGCTTGAGGGAGGTGGTGAGTGAGTGCTTTTGATGCGATGACTTGTTTTATTTTTTTCTTCCTCTTTCCTTCACTTATTAAACTGTCTTAATCTCAACCCACAACTTTTCTAGCTTTTGCTCTTTTTATTCTCTACCCTGTCCTGCTGGGGGAGTGGAGTGATGGTGTGTGAGTGAGTGAGTGGCTGTGTGGTGCCTAGCTGCTGGCTGGGGTCAGCCCACTGCATCAGGAAAGGAAACTTGTTTTTCCTATAAGGTTTTACAATTCTGTTCATTTTTCAGACACAAAAAATAAAGGGATAGCTTCAAAAAATTGAAGAGAGATACTGGTTATATTTTTTCCTCCTGTGCATACATTGCAATGGTTGTAGCAATTACTGGGAACTAGGAGATGAGATGTGACTCAACATGAACAGAGACTTGAAGTAGAAATTCTCCACCTTTGCTTTAAATTAAATACACAGAAGATATCATAAGTATTCTAGTATTTAGAACTATGAGTTTAGGGTTTTTTTGCCTCCCATACTAATTGACTAGAAAAAGATAATTGTTTAAACAAGGAAAATGCTTAATGTATATGAAACCCCACCCGCTGTTTCTTTGCAGAATTTTTTTTTTTTTTTTCATCTAGGGTGGGTTTCAATCCACAAGATTTCAGTTGCTTTTAGAATTGCCAGAGTTCTCCTATGAACTACATATATGTCCTCTCATGGAAGATGCAAACCCTTTGTGTCTCCTGCATTTCTCCTTCCTCTTTCTTCACTTCTCCCAAAAGTCCCACTTAGAGCAGGCAGCAGCCATGATAGCATGATTAGGGCACCTCACATGCTGCACAGCCTGCTTTTGAAATGAACTGTTATTATATGGTAGAAAGAGGAAGGGAAAAATATGTTAGTTTTCCAATCTACCGTCACACTAGCTTTCTAATCCCCCATCTGAAACAAATGAAGATTTGCATCCAAGACTCTTGCTGCACAGGCAAGTACTTTTACCAGTATTGAACAAAAAAAGGAGAAAGTATCATCCCTCCCTTACATCTGACTGCATAAAAACCTGTCCTGGTTTCAGCTGGGATAGGGTTAATTTTCTTAGTAGCTGGTGCAGTACTGTGTTTTACATTTAGCATGAGAATAGTGTTGAGAACACACTGTTTTAGTTGTTGCCAAGTAGTGCTTGTTCGAAATCAAGGACTTTCTAAGTTTCCCATGCTCTGCCAGTGAGGAGGTGCACAAGAAGCTGGGAGGGACCAGGGCCAGGACAGCTGACCTGAACTAGCCAAAGGGATATTCCATATCATAGAACGTCATGCTCAATGTATAAACGGGCGGGAGCTGTCTGAGAGCTGCCAGTCACTGCTGGGGGACTGGCTGGTCATCAGTCAGCGGGTGGTGAGCAATTGTGTTGTGCATCACTTGTGGGTTTGTTTTCCCTTGGGTTTTATTCCTCTCTCTCTTTCCCCCGGCTCTTCAATACAGTTGTTATTGTTGATGTTGTTATTATTATTATTTTATTTCAATTATTAAACTGTCTTATCTCAACCCGTGGGTTTTAGCTTTTTCTGATTCTCCTCTCCATCCCACTGGGGATGGGGGACTGGGTGAGCAGCTGCATGGTACTTAGTTGTTGGCTGTGGTTAAACCATGACAAAGACTTCAGTTCTTTCTTGAAATTTGTCCTGAAGTTATACCAAAATAAATAGCTACTGGATTTCAGAACCTTTCACATTTCTTGCTGATACCAATGCATTTCAATTCAGTTTATGAATCACTGCAGGTATGTCCAAACTGGATTTTTCTATGAATAAAAAATCTGCTAAAAAATTGACTTGCACTACTTCTCTATAATGAATTGACATCTGCTAAGACCAATGAGATTGTATTAAGGCTACCAAAAATCTGAAGGAGGAAGAAATAAGATGTTTTAAAGATAAAATAAGGAACGGAATAACAAAATAATGTCTTTTTTAAAGACATTTTAGCACCATGTGGGTTGAGTGATAGACTGTCCATCCCATCCCATCCCATCCCATCCCATCCCATCCCATCCCATCCCATCCCATCCCATCCCATCCCATCCCATCCCATCCCATCCCATCCCATCCCATCCCATCCCATACCATACCATACCATACCATACCATACCATACCATACCATACCATACCATACCCCATACCATACCATACCGTACCGTACCATACACCGTACCGTACCGTACCGTACCGTACCATACCATACCATACCATACCATACCATACCATACCATACCATACCATACCATTTATGTTTGGTTTGGATTCTCTTATGTTGAAATTATGTCCTGAAATCAGTTCTCATACAATATATTGACACTCTTCAGAGTTCCTGAATTGACATAGTCAACTTGACAGAGGGGAGAAGCATGATAACATCTTAGAAATACAAGTGACACAGGAAACTCAAGAATCTTAAAACTAAGCAAAGAAAACCTTATGCAACAACAGGGTTTTGCAAGTAATGAATGGGAAGGAAGGCTTGGGAGAGGGGTCAGTGAGAACTGCAAGCTGTTTTGGGATGTCATCACAGTATGTAAGTCCTTTTGGAAAAGGAATTGAAAGAATGGAACAGAAGAGCATTGAAAGTGTTTTTCACCATGAGATACCATAATCTTGCTTAAGGATTTAGAAGTATTTTGAGAAATAATATGCTGAAATTATATTAATCCCTCTTCTCAGATGATACTGAAAACATGAATGTCTGGGAGGGGAATGTGTTAATCAAGTTTCAATATATAGAGGGGGCAAAATGGGGAACCCACAATGCATAGCAGAGTTTTATTTATTTGTTCATATTTATTTATTTAAAGTATTTATCAGTACTTCCTTAACTTTAAAATTGACTTTCTTACATTTGTACTCAGTAAGTTCTAAAACCCAATAATGTTTTAAAAAATAATACATTAAACAAATGTTGAATATATTAAATGCATTGAATACACCATCAGCAAGTTTGCAAATGACATCAAACTGGGGGGAGAGGTAGGTATGCCAGGAGGAAAAGCCACCATTCAGAGACCTCAACAGGTTCAAAGACTGGGCCAGCAAGAATCACATGTGCTAATCCTGGTGGAGAGCAAGCTGAATATGAACCAGTGGTGTGCCTTGCAGCAATGAAGGCAAACGTGTCCTGGGCTGCATGAGCAGGATTTTGGCCAGGATCAACAGAAGTGATTAATTCACTGAGCTTGCTGCTTGTTAGGCTACACCTGTAAAATTATGTTCAGTTTTGGTTTCCTTCAATTCCAGAGAAAAAAATTTGGAGAGGACTCCATGGGGGGCCTGCCAAGATGTTTACAGTATTGGAGAACTTGGTATATAAAGAAACATCGAAGTATTTGGTTTTTTTTCAGTCTGTGGAACAGAAAGGCTACTGCAACCTAATCACAGTTTTCCAATACCTCAAAGGTTGAGTATAGAGAAGACAGAGGTTCTCTTTTCACAAGGGTGAATGGTGACAGGACAAGAGTCAAAGGGCACAGATGACTTCCAGGGAAATGCAAACTGTTCTAAAAGAATATTTATTCACCTTAGGAACAAGTAAAATTTGAATAGGTGGCCCAGAAAAATGATGGAATATTCCTCATCAGAAATGTTAAAGACTTGGCTTAAGGAGGCCCTCGATAACCTGATCTAGAGACCTGTTTTCAACAGGAAGTTTGAACAGATGGCTGCTCAGGGTCCCTCCCGACCGAGGTTTTCCTATGATTCTAGGCAGTGCTTTTCACAAAATTAATGAGTTAAATTGACTAATGAATGACAGCATGTATTTATTATAAATGTCCTTAACTTTTTATGTTTTCAATAAGATATGCTAGTATTGTAACTTTTTTGTGATGATTGTATCATTTTTTTGTTTGGAGTTATTTTAATACCATGTTCCAATTTGTCACAATGACCTACCATCTTCTAAGTGCTTTTTCTCTACTCATTTAAAAACAGTAAAAAATTAGTACTTCAATACTTTGGTAAGGACAGTGATGGTCTGTGTGAAAAATCTGTAGAGTTTGTCAAGGGCTTTTAAAGCCCCAGTGGAGAGATTTTGAATTCTTGTAAATTACTTTCAGACTTAAAAGATCAATGGCACAGCTTTCTTTTCCACACTTTCCCCCTTCTTTCTGTTAGAGGTCCTCCCCCCGAACTATTCACACCCACTCTGATTTTAAGGTATCTCAGTAATACTGTATTTATTAATTGTTTCCAACAGCAATGGCAAAACAGGTAAAAAAAATCATGGTAATTATAAGAAATATAATGGAGATCAGAGTAACTTTGAACACAATGATTGCAGCAAACTTTTAAAGTGTTTACTATTAGTCAATACGAATGGTGCATTAGAAAAAAACCCAATCTTTTAGCATTATTTTAACTAGATGAGTTCCAGAAAAATGGAATCATGCTAAATGTTTGTCATATTCATTTCTTCATATTAAATTTAAAGGAATCTGCATATGACTTGAGTTTGGATCTCATATGTAACATTGTTCAGAAATTTTACAAAATGAAATTGAGATATTCTAAAACCCATCAAAATACTGCTTGCCTCTTTTTTTTAACACAGTAATTTTTTCAATGTGATTGAGGACATTGCAAATGTAGATTGTATTTTTTCAGTAGAGATCATAAAAAAGCGAGCAGCTAACACAGGTGAACATCTGTGGCAGCTTATGTTTAGCCAAGGAAAGCCTGTTGCACAAGATGCAGAAGCATGTCAGAGAAAGACCTCAAGGATCTTAAAACTTTGCAGACATAGATTTTATTTCATTTGTCCTCATGAAATTTAATGTTGTCAAGATCTAATTATTTTGGGTACTCAGAATAGCAAGATCACCGTTTGCCCCACAAAAGATCCCAATCTCTTCAGTGTGCAAGACACTTGTCTTTGTTTTAGAATTCTTTCTCCTGAATGATCTGTTTTGAAATATGTTTCCACAGAAGTATTCTAGACATTTAGCAGTTTGAGAATAAGGGGCTTGACAAGGTTAGTTTACCTTATATATCACCACCACTAGGTAGCAACAAGCCATGATCTGTTTTCACTTGGGGAAAATGGAAGAAGAAAAACAGAACCTGTTTCCCAGCTCTGCAGGAACAGCTAACAAATTAAGAATGATGGGATGAAATGCTGTTCCTAAAAAGGCAAGTAGACACTGACTAGTTTCACTGTATTTTCAAGGTTTAAGTTTGGCAAAAATCTAGGGTAGAGCTGCAAAAGAGAATTCAGGTAGCAATTCTGGATTTGTGTTCCGTGAGATTGAATGTGAAGAATCCAGTTTGTAGTGCATATGTACTACTGAAGTAACAAACTGAGAGAGAATGAGGGAAGATGTGGAAAATACAAACAGCAGGACAAAGGCTGATGGTAATAAAGGTAAATGATATAGAGTTGAAAGGAATTTCTTGACTAGATAGAAAATAATCAATCACCCTTCCATGTACTGGCCATGGGAGAAATGAATTAGTTAATGAGCAGTAAGGAAAACAGTGGAGTAGTAAAGGGAGAAGGAAGATAGCTAATATTTTGTTCCTAATTTCCTTGGAAAATTAGGTGTATGTGATCACACTTTTAATCCATCCTCTGGTGGTTTCAAATTCAAAACTGAAGGACAAATCCCAAAATTAATTTTATAAGTTTCGTGAAAACTAGCAGCCACATAGTAGAAACTCAGAATACAACTCTTTGAAAGAGAGGTTGTCTGACTGAAAGCTGAGCACATTAGACACAGGGACCTGGTGGTGCTCGGAGGAGCAATGTGAAAGGTAGGGAAGCCTTTGTAACCTGATGGAATACACTGAACCAGCTGCTCCTTAGATCACCAGAGGAGAACAATTAACCTGTTGTCCTTGATGTGACATCCACCAATATGACTCGGCAAAGATCCTCTCCCCTGTAGTGCCACACAGCTAAGACATGCGGGTTTTATTGTGAGACGCCAGGGCAACAAAGTGAGTTTTGAGATTGTGTAGGTTGTATGATTGGATGTGTTGAGAACAAATGAGAGTGGGGAAAGGAAGGGAACAAGGTAGACTGGGTAGGAATAATTGTGGGACAGTAGAGAGAAAAGAGGATAAAGAAGCTTTTCCTTTTCTTTTCTGACAGCCCTGTACTTTGTCACCTCGGCATATTCTGCATTTATATTAAATCCTCTTTCTAACTACCTTGTATGTGGGCGTGCTCTCTGTCATAAGCCTGTACATGGGAATAGTAGCAAACTGCAAACTGGACTAGCAGTTGAATAGGATAAGAGGTGTGAGTGCCAGCCACTACGGAGAGAGTGAGAGAGACCATGGTCTGAGGGACCCATGGGTCTGGCTGCTGCTAAGTGGACAGACACTGAGTGTCTAAAGCCTGATGCTGCAGAGTCCATAATGTGTGTGTGTGCATGCAAGACAGCTATCAAGCTTAAGTCAGACTAGCTGTTGAGTAGGAAGAAAGGTCGGAGTGCCAGCCTCCAGAGTGGAACCACAAGTAGGGAGCTGAGAGCCTAGGGGCTGAGCAACTGGAGGAGACCAGGTTTCTAGGGGTCACCTATGGGACAATCCTGTGTGATGTCTGTACGTTGAACTTCAGTTGGTCAGATGGAGAAGAGAGAGAAGGCAGGACTGTCTATGCTGTTCATACTTAACACAAAAGCTGTGTTGATGTGGGTAGCAGTATGGGCCCTTCTCACTGTGCAATCCGTGTGGTTGGCCATGTATGTATCCTTTGCATCGTGTGTGCATGTGCGCACCTGTTGGAAATACATGCTCTACCTTGCTACTGCCTGGATGTAGGGACATGGAGCTGCAGGAGCCTTGTCTCTGTGGGGATGGGACAAGAGAAGTTCTGAAGTCCTTCAGATCCATCTACCCCTAATGCAGTGTTGCCCAGTCTGTGTCGTGGGCACTGTCTGGCTCACCCACCAACACAGGGCAGTGACAGGCTGGACCTTGCTGTAGTCTTCCCACCTCAGTGGAGTCAAAGAGATGAAGTACGTAACGAACGATAAAACTTCATAGTAAGTTATGCTTCATTACTTTGCCTGCTTGTGAAACCAACAGTTCATATGATTATTCTGACTGGGATTTTTTTTTGGTTTGAGTTTTTTTCTATTTTTTTTTTTTTAAACCAGGAGGATAATGTCATGTCTGGACAATACAAAGTATTTTACTGGTATCTCAGGAGTTTTAATAGAATCAAAGGAACTTTGGGTTGAGTGCAGCATTTCTCTTTCTCTTGCCTTTATTGTATTTGGAGATCTTGAGTTCAAGTAATGGAGACAATATCCAGGCATCAATAAATGGATTTTTATTATTTAAGTATTCCAGTGTTTTTTATTATTTACTTCCCCCCCATCTATAAATTTAGATAAATCAGTATCTATGCTTCAGCTAAGTTTAAAACTATACTTACCTTGGAACTTTTTAGCAAGATAGATCTTGCTACCATCCTTGAACTTCTACTGATCAGAAGTCAGTATCTGTGTTCTAGATTTTACAGGGCATTTTGAATGCTTGTTTAGAATAAGTTAACATAATTTTTCCAGTAAAGCCTGTTGCAAAATATTACTAATTGACATGCCATTTACCAGACTTGTAATTCTTTTTTTTAGAAATAGTCACAATATTTGCAATCTCCTTTTTGCTCAGTTGTGGTTTTTAGAATGCTTAATGTCTTAGAGAAAAAACAATCAAAGCTGTAAAATTAGCCTTTGTTAGACAACTCCATTGAGAATAAACTCTCTTCATGGGAAAATTTTATTGAAGCACTGCATTCTTATTTAATTTGAACAATGTGAACATAGCTGAGAAATGTACTTTTTAATCCACAAAATTTGATACACTTTAAAGATTAAGTTTTAGAACTGTGTTTGTTAATGATAACCATAATGTAATATTTTGCTAGAATTTGTTTTCAGATTTAATTTGAAAAATGTCAGCATTTCTTAAACTTGGATGCGCAAAATACGTTCTCAAGTATATGTTAGCTACACACGGCTTGATTATGAAAAACACTGCTTAATGCTTAAGATTGTGCATCAATTATTTTTGAAGATAAATTACCCTTTTGAAGCTAGTAGCTAAATAGATGTTTAGATGCTATGCTAGATTACTTGGGATGTCAGCATCTTCCCATGACAGACTCCTGAGACAAATACAATTATAGCTACAACCAGTCCACAGTGCGTATTCTGCCCCAGATAAGAGTTCCACAGACACTACTCATTCTCTGAAAGTGAGAGCAAAATTTACATTCCAAATAGCAAACATAAATTATTGCAAAAAAATAATGAATAAATTGATTTATTGGATTAACACTAAATCAAGGAATAATTTCTGGAGTTCATAAAAGATCAGCAAATATAAAGGCTTGGTTAATCAGGCTGATGGTAAACTTTAAAATATCTTGTTGATTTTTTCATTTAGCGAATTTCATCATAATGTCATCTGAACATATTTACTCCAACATGCACAGATGGGGCTGGGGGTTGTGAAATTTTATTTTACAACCAGAATGTGCTTCTTTTTGCTCTTTGCATTCTTTGTCACTTTTAATATCTTTAGTGGTTCTTGAAATATTTGGTGCTTCAAATACGACCTGTCATTTCAACAAACGAACTGATTGAATCTGTCAGACTGGTGGAATTTACAGTAAATTCACTGCAGCACAAGTGAAACCATGAGAAATTTTGTTGTCTTAAATAGCTGAATGTAAGTAATCTCTTCATCAAAATACTATCGTGAATTTACGTACAAAAGAAGAAAGTTAATTTGTAAACATTGCATAGTAGATTCTGTTAGAATACTCACATTAATATAAATCAATTTTTAATTATCCAAATAAGAGCAGAAATATTTTTAATCAAAATTAAGCAGCTGAGTACTTTTAAAATATTTGGCTTTAAATCCTTTCTTAAGCAATATATGTTGACTAGTGTACTGACCTACAGAAAAATAAAGATTTTGTTCTAGGAATTCTAAAATTACTTGTTTTTTCTTTTCTTGATTCCATTTATTTTGAAAATAGAATGTTGCTTATTAAATCAGAGACCCTTACAACAGATTCTGTTACACAAAAATGAAACACACTTGTGTATTCAGCAAAGGTTTAGTAATTTGTCAGATACCACATTTAAGTTATATAACTGTCCTTTTTTGGTCACTATCTTATTTAAAACATGCTGACCACACATTTTTCACCATAATATAGAATAAAATATGACATTTTTTCTGAGTTATATTAAAGTGCGTGATTGTTTTGTATAAATAGACATTTCTTTCTTCTTTGAAATGAATTTTGGTGTACTGGTGTACTTTTTAGCTTGCCAGTGTTTGACTGAGGACATTTTCGTTGTGATGGCAAACATGTTTCAGTGCCTGTGTTGCTGTGTTAAACCTAATAGTTAACTTTGTTATTATGCCTATATGAATACTAACACAGTAATAAAAATCATTTTAATAGCCCTGTGAAGCAGACCACATAAACCAAGAACATTTATTTTCATTGAAGGCTTGTGCTAATTTTTTATTAAGAGATACATTAAACATTGATACATCCAACCTCTGATTGAACCTTCAGAGTTGTCACATATAGGGGTAGCTGAAGATTTATTATGCAATATAAAATTAGGCGTATACAGTAAGCTTCATAATAAATGACCTTTGCAGACTGGAGATTGCCACATAGAATAGTTTCTTTTCTTGCATAGTAGAAAGGAATTTGAAAGAACAAATATGAAGACATAGAAGTTGGAAATACTAAAGTGAAAAATATTCTCAGAGAAAATTCAAAATTGTTTCCTGGTGGGAAAACACATTCTAGAAAGTCTGTCTTTCAGTGATGGAAAATCAAAATATGGTAGATGATACACATATTTTGGCAATGCTTTTTTGACACACTATAGGTAGGAATACTGCAAAATGATGATAATAAGTCTAATATACTTTTGTAATACATCAAGAAATGCTTGGTAAAGATTTAGTAAAAAGCTCACTACAAAAAGATTTCTCTGGTGCATAAATGTGTGAGTTAATGGAACAATAAGATACCTTGGTAGAAGCAAATATGTATTAAGTGGTAAGGAACAATACAGAATGACAGAAAGGTTAACTTCTTTGTAGCATGTATAGATCTTTACTTATTCTTATCTATGTCTTTTCTGTTGATTTAAATACACAGCTGGAAGACCAAAAGACATTTGTTCAGCAGCACAGGCAGCCTTCAGTGGACAATCAGAATGTGCTTACAGCTGAGGAAGCTCACTGGCATGATGCCTTTGTCACTTTTAAATCTGATTTCAAAGAACTTGAAAAGAAGGTACGTAAAACCTTTAATACAGCTCAGCCACAAAGTCGGAGTGACAAAAGATCTCATAACAAAACTATCAAATGCAACATGCAAAGTATTTTGAAAATGATACTGTGTTTGAACCCTAAATAAGCATTTATTTTATTTATTTTTTTACTGTGGAAACTGCATTAATTACACTGAAGTATATTTATACATGGTGGAAGAAAAATTCTAAGTAAAACCACTGCTTTTTTCTTGATTAGTTCACTGCAAAAAGATCATATGATTTTTATGACCTAACACCTAGAATTATTATAAAGGAACATATGCCATTGTGTAGCTCATGTTTATACTAAGTAAAATTAATAGACATGGATGTAGACTTTGTTTACTCTTGAAGACTAGAAAATGTGGCGGTATATGAGAATGGCATGTTTCTCTCTATTTAAATTCAATGATTTTTTAAAAATAGGTCTACAAAGTTATTAGTTTAAGGACCGGGATTTTATTTCAGAGTTTTTAGATCCATTTATGTATACCAAAATAAAATTAAAAATATAATTAAAACTGTGAAGCTGGAATTATTTTACAGAATAGTTGGTATAGCTTACTTTCCCTCTGTGAAATGAGTTGATAATGCCTTTGCTGTAAGTAATGGACTAGTGATGTGTCACTGGAATTATATACAGTGCTCTTGGCAATCTTTGTCAATCTCACCCCGCAGGACCTCTACCATATCACGATAAGCTAGTGGCAGATTGTCTAAATAATGAGCAATAATTTGCACTACTGCTGCCCATGATGCACTTGGTTAAGGCATAGAGGCCTCAGTGCAAGATAGCAATTTTGTTTTATTTCATAGAAATGAAAAAATCTACTTGTTACAGTCTGGCAACTGGATAGATGGAATAAATGTTCTAAACACTATTGAAAATACCTAATAATTTTTAATTAGATAACAATACTAGCAGGAACCAGAAAATTAGGAAAAATACTATTTTCATAAATAAAATCTACAGCAACTAGGATTATTAAATTCGTGAAAATTTACTCCAGTACATGTAGTAGTATGCATAGACTGCACCATCCAAGGTCGTCAGCCTCTGGGTAAGTGCTTTACTGAGAAAACAGGGAAAAGGAATTTACCTGAGTGCACACACATCTTCAGGGCAATTTCTCAGCCTGAGTTGGTTTTGTGTACACATGATGTGTATGCAGTATAGCCTAGATAATAATGTCTCCAAATTTTCACTTGCTCTAAAGAATGACAGTTGTGAAAGGTGTAAATTCATTAACTTTAGTTTTCAGCTGGTATAAGTGTCACTTCAAAACTTAAACCTTTTTATAGCTCGTGAAACCTTTCAGTTTTGCTTTGTTTTTTTTAAACATACTTGGAACATTTCTTGGAACAAGCACTTCTTTTCTTCTGGATGGACTCTCAATACACGTTTGCAGAAATTAAATGGCTTGACTGAATCATGGTACAAGCTACAGCTGTGAATGGTGATACTTTCAACGGTATGGCCTACTTATGTTTTCATTTGGAACTGATAGCAGTCATTTATTTTAAGTTTCTCCTATGTGCTGCTGTATTAACAAGAAGTGATAATACCTCTTGGGTATGTGAGGAGCACCCACTGTTTTGCTTTTGTCAGGCAACTTTTTCATATTATGGTCATCCAAAATATTTAAGTGGCACCAAAAACTTTGTTTTCCATTGTTAGGCATATGATAGATTGACTAAAAATAAAAAATAATACACTTGAGAGAGCAAGTGAGTCAACTGTCTATCTTATAAATGAGATCTTAGTGTCATGGATTGTTCTTCCTTTCAATATCCTGCCACTTACTAAGTGGTGTTCTTTCCTCTGGCCATTTTTTTGTATGGTCTGAGTAGTGGGAGCTGAGGAGAGTGCTAGAAAAGAATCTTTTCAAAATGTGATGCAAGAATTCTCAAATATTTTGTACATTTGGTTGCTGTATGGAATGTACATGTAATATATATGCAACAATTCAAGATACATTATTATGTGTAAGAATACAAGAATCTGAATGGTGTATAACATGGATTATTGTTTTCTCCATCTAAATGATCATTTTTATGGTTTTCCTCTAGTATTGCAGAACTTTGCAATTTGGCTATGAAATATGAATTTGCTGGTAAAGGAATTAATATCTTGTGATATAGTCAGTCAAATGAACCTTTTCTATTCTTGTCTTAAAACAGGAAAATTTGATTCTGTCCTTAGTTTTGGGGTTTTAATTCTTTTTACATACCCTTGTTAAAAATGGGGCAGCAAAGATACAGTGGCTTGTAGGGATCTGTATACAGGACAAATGTCTCCTACATATTTGTGGGGAAAAAAATGACCACATCTCTGCAATGGAGCTGAGAGGG
This sequence comes from Falco naumanni, assembly GCF_017639655.2. Lineage (NCBI taxonomy): Eukaryota > Metazoa > Chordata > Aves > Falconiformes > Falconidae > Falco > Falco naumanni. The sequence continues at coordinate 83,359,640 of NC_054056.1, forward strand.
TGACAAGCTGTATGTGACAATATTAATGCAAGTGTAGTCACATGTCTATGTCTATATGTATTTCTCAGCAGTGTCCCATCTCCCTGCCAGGACAAAATTGCAGACCTTTGCCCTTCTGTGAGAAAAAAGCAAAGCAAATAATTTCGATTGTTGAGGGAATTAGGACTGCAAAGCATGTTACCAACTTCTTTTGCTCAATGTGATGGACCTGACAGATTGTCAGAGATGGTCCAAATACGAATATAAATATTTTTGCTTTTTTGTCTCCTCATCAAGAAGCAGATAACAGCTATAATTCCTAGCTTTTATATAGTCTTTCTCCTCCTTTTTTTTCATCCTTGCTCATATACCCATTTAAAACCTTTCATCATAAATGTCATAGCTATTATGTATTGCAGACAAAATGGATGAATGTGAAGAAATATGTCAGAAATGCCCATATCTCTAATGCTATGCCTACTGCTGGACTTTTCAATTTACTCGTTTTGGGCAGTTTGCTTTAGAAGGAGGATCAGAGTGCTGGAGGTCTGGCTTGGTTTCAGCCAGCTAAGTTAGTAAATAGGATGAGCAAGGAGCCTATTTCTAGTTTTGCTTTTTCTTTCACATCTTTTCTTTCACACTTCTTTTACTTAGCGGCAGGACAGCAACAAAATTGCCTCAATGACAGATATAATCTCTTGACACCAAGATTCTGGAAACACTCCTTGTGGATTTGAGATATAGGTTTCTTTCCCTTTTTGTAACTAATTGTGGAGTCCTTGAAAAAAGATGCAACACAACAGAATGGAGGTTGCCTCATTGTGGCATCCCACAGTCTTTATTTTTCTTACAAAGTTATACAGCAGATCACAGTTGATTTTTCTCAGTTCTACATTGATTTGGACTATTGTACTTCTTACAAAAATGATTTTCATTTATAGAGATTTTAATTAGCTCTCCTCAGATGTACTTAAATAGTTAATAATCCCTTGAAGAAGTTTATTCTGATTGATGAGTGTATGTTTTGTGTAAACCTCTTGAGGTTTGTTTTTTTGGTTTTGTAGGCAAAGAAACTTTGGATATGGTGATTCACTCAATAGTGGTGAAGCTGCTGCAGCTGTTTTCCCCAGTCCCAGCCAGCAGCAAGCTGAGCACATATTTACTACAAGCAAAGTATGCATACACACAATGCACGTATATAAGTGGCCAGCTACAGAGATCAATGCAGACAGAAAACACAGCACTCATAGAAACACAGGTAGCATCAAATGCCTTAATCCTGTTTCCCTCTCTGGCTGATCAGAATGAAAGTCAATTAGTGGAAAATACATACATATATGTACATATATACAGTGTGGATCCATCCGGTATCTGGAGCTTACACACTGCCTGTGCAATTGAGGTATGGGCAGAAATATGCCCTGTCACATGAGCTTGTAGGACTTTTGTCTCGACTTAAAGAATCTATAAAGGACGTGCTAATTCCTTGCTCTTGGTCAACAAAAAGATATACAATGTGGAATACAGGTTTCTATAAGATAGAACGCTTCTCTCAGTGCTGTGTTTATTGTGGTTTTTTTTTTTCTTTTTTTGTTTTGAATTTTAGAAAAAGAAGCTGACTGGTTGTTCTGGACTTTAAAATGAGCTTTTGTATGTGATTGTCAAGTGCGATGGCAACTTTCCAGACTTCTTCAAGACAGTGCAGTCTGTAATTTGAAATTTCCAGGTGGGGTATATTTTACATAGAAAGAAGATCACCTCAGTGTTGTTATTTCTGATGGGTTCATTGGCAGTTCAAGCTTCTGCATGGTCTTTGTATGACTAGTTTTTTTGGGTTTTTTTTTTCCCAGTAATTTCTTTCTTTTCAGTCTCTGAGGAAAACATGGATTCTGTTGACACATCTCTGTCTCAGTGAAAATTCAAAACCTGAATCTGTACTGTCAGAAACTATGGATATTTGTAGAATGATTCTTAGTGATGAGAGGTTTCCTAGTTCCTGGCAGAACCTGGTTTATTTGTTGTCTCATCCCCCCAGTGAAATAGCATCTAGCCTTCTTAGGACCAGTAGTTTATTTATACTTAATGTCTTATGCTTATCTTTGCTTTGGTTGTCTCCAAATGTGATTACACTCATTGTACTTTCTTGCCAAGTAGCAGGTCACTGTTTTTCACACTGTTGGGTTTCTCAGCTGTGGTGATGAATCAGCTCAATGTTCACAAGAAATGCCCCTACACCTACCATGGCTTCCTAAAGCAATGATGTCAAGTATGTCTGTAGCGGAACGGCAAGGTCGTTTGGACATCTTTGTTGTATGTAGACCTTGGATTCAGGAGGAACAGAAATTGCATTTCAGTATTCTAGAGCTTCACCTTTGCAGTTCAGGCAAAGCATTCCTATTTCATACCTAAAATTGTCACATACAATCAATGATAGCTGACTCAATAAACCTTTACAAGATCACTGTTGATGTAGAGTTCTATATAGCAAACTGACAATGGGAAATCTACTTAATTGTGTTCTTGGTGGTCATGATGTATGACCAACCTTGTTTAGATTTGTTTGCTTCCCACCATGAAAAGGAGTCATCAGTTCTCGTGCTCCCATTTGCATGAACATACAGGCTCTTTTGGGAGGACATTCATTATTCCAGCATACTGGTATACGTATTTCTGTTATTTCCACTGTGATCAGGTGTTCCGGTTAAGATGGAAAAGGAAGCTGACTGCTTTGCTATGGCAGACATAGAATAACACCCTGTAATCGCAGCTGTAGTCCAATTTCAGTTCTCCTTCAAAGTCTTCCAGTCTTTCTACAGTTTCATTTCTGTGGCTGAAGTAAAACTGACACAATGGCAAATACAACCCATACTATGTTTCATCATACTAAACAAGAAAGCATGGCTTTGAGTGTTAAGTTCTGCAACCACTGCAATGGAAAAACTCAGATCTGTAGTGATAAGGACATATTTAAGAATATGTGTATGCTCTTTCACTTGAAGAGTTGCAACTGCTGATAAACTTTGTCCTTGTTTACCAGGATTAGTTTGTTGTAACTTGTACAGTTATTTAATTCTGTTGAATTTATTTTAACACCCTGTTTTCCCTATGTGTTTGATTTTGATATTTATGTACTCAAATATCTAACATGAAATGATTTTCAACTTAGATTATGTTTTGGCCGTTGTTACTCCGTAATAATAGCAAGATATATGTGTGTGTACATAAGAACATTGATAGAAAGTCTAATCCAAAATAATCTTCTGTGAAATGAGGTCCAACAGTTACACTTCTGGAATGTAAAGACTTCAAATCATCATTATTAATATTAAATGCATATTTAGTTTGGGGTTTAATCCTTTGAAGAGTGGAGGTTTTTCTACAAATTGCACTGAATAATGCTAAACAACCACCACATTTCCCACATTTTTGT